>NW_020271745.1:534425-547687 GCF_003268045.1 Sipha flava
TATTATTATTATTATTATTATTATTATTATTATTATTATTATTATTACTATTATTATTATACAATATTGTAGTATGCGATATCACGTGTGCTCTGTGCGCTCTATATACTAAGTACTCGGTTCAAAACGATTTATATCGTTTGTTCAATATCCATAACTTCTTTATTGTCGCGACACCGCGACAAAAATATCATTTATTCGTGATATTAATACGCAGAAAGGCATTTTGGAACATTAGGGAAGAGGTATACGTGATACCTTCAGGAAACCCTATGTTTTTCTGTATTATAAGCTTTAATATTGATCTGGAGCATGGGCGTAACTTGGAAATTTATAGTTACATATCTAATGGAAAGGATATCTGCGGCTAAACATCGCTTTACAACCTACATATTTTTATATAAAATTATTCGTTATTCATTATCTAACATTATTGTGTTAGATATTAGATAAGCTAAAACTGAAAATTAAGATTTTTGAAAAAAACTTTATAGCAATAGCTATAACCAGCTGTTTTGTATTTATTTTAAAACAAGGTATGCCAAATATCAGAGGGTGCAATGATCCTCCTCCCCTCCCCCAGTTTACGCCTATGATGTGGAGCATAGTCGTTTATTTATCAAGTATCCAAAATATCAGTGTTCAATCACAAAATTAATTTTTGTCGAAAAAATTATAAAATATTTCCCATATTACCCATCGATTAAAAGTTTTCTCATTTTTCTCCGTCGGCTTTGTCGACTTGTCGAATCATTCGAATCTAAGGCTAATAAGTAACCGATTTCAAGAGTTATAAAAAAATTATAGTTATTCATCATCCTGACTTACCGAGAACTTAATATAAACATGGTGTTAGACTAGAACATACGGATATAGAAATATGAATACAATCAGTGTTGGGACTTATCTAGATAAATTATCTAGATAGATTTTTTTTCATCTTTTATCTTATCTAGATAAATAACGCTAAGTTATCTAATTACTTAAAACTACTAAATTACCACTAAATAAAAACTTACTAACTAAATTACTTAAAATTTTTACTTATCTAGATAATTGTCTGTATTCTTATCAAGATTAGAGTTATTTTTATTCTTGTACGGAGACGAATCCAACAAATCAAAGATCTTCAAAATCGGTCCAGCCGTTCTTGAATTATAAATTCTATAAATAACCTGACTTTATTTTGTACATAGAGATTTTCTATTCATAATCGTATTTCGTGTATTATTAATAAGTAATTACTATTTCTTGATATGACATTTTGCTTGTATTTTCATGTCGGGAAATAAGTTTTGGTATTTTTAAACTTAATTTCTTATTTTTCCATGGAAATTCCAAATATAGTAGGTATTTAATTTTACTATACACATGTAACTCATACGCTGAATAGTCATTAATTCACTCTTGGAACCCGTCAAGTCGTAATTACTTATAGAATAATGAAAATCATCAAATTAATATTATATGGAAAACAATATTGTTGACTTAAAATAATTTTTTATGTATTCTGTATTCATCCTGATACGTACATAGAAATTTTCATTTTTTTTTTTTCTGTGTAACATTTTAATGATTAACTATCATTGAATATTGTACATTATATATAAATACTGCTTAATGGTACACTACATTACTACAATAAACATTAAACACCCAGGTACCTATTGATAATGATTATAATTGAGTCTTCATATATATTATTAGTATATGAAATATTGACCAAAAAATAACATTTTCTGAAAATATCTTTTTTTTATTTATCTAGATAAAAGTGAAATTATCTTTTATCTTTATCAAGATATTTTATTTTTTTTTATCTATTATCTTTATCTCGATAAATTTTGCATTATCTATTCCCAACACTGAATACAATATAGACTATAGGTATTAATAAAATCATAAAAAAGGATGCTAAATTTGTATTATATACTATATATTATTATTATATAACAATATAGATGTATATTATTGATTGATTTTGAAAGCGTCAACAAAAATATATTCTAGAGAATACTTAACGTTTAAATTAAGAATTATTATATAACAGTTTGGGAATATTCAAACCAATCTTTCTTAACAAAAAAATTACCTCTTCAAAACACTTGTGGTGTGCCTACTGAGAATATTTAATTTAGTTTATTATTTTATTTTCATTTATTACGATTTTTTTTATATTATACAGTAGTCACTCGATAAATCGGAATTCAGGAGACCTAGTTAAAAATTCGATTTATAGGGGATTTCGATTTATTGAGTATTAGGAAAAAAAAATTAATTCGAATTAAAGAGAATAGAAAAATTGTTTGTATGTATTACAATTATTTTGATATTTGTTAATTGACAGTTATTTAATATATTATTATATGTTAGATACAAATTAAAGAAATCTGTATTTTTTTTTTTTTTTTTTGATAAAATGTTGGAAACAATCTGGTCCATAGCGTTATCTAATTTACTACTATTGTACTATATTATTTATACGGTCGAAATGCTCGTATTTATTAGTTTATCAATTTATTAAATTACATACTTAATGTGCAAGCTGATGTGCAAACAAATGCCGAAATGCATAATCAAATACCCTAATATTTAAGACTTTATAGATACATTTTGAATAACGCTCTAAAAACTTAAAATTGCCCTAAAAATGCATATAAAGTTAAATATGTCGTAAAATACAAAAGTATGCAAAATAAAAAACTATATTAAATCCAATCAGTATCACTTGAAACACATTTTCTTCTTACGGGCCTACGTGTTCGGACATCAGAAAAAAAGATGCATTCGCATCAAAATCCCAGCCCTAGTAATCAGCGTACGTGACGAATAGACATATAGATTACTGTGCGACGATTTGACAACCACGCTTTTGAGCATATTTCCACAATGATAATAATACGACAACGATTGGCTGTTTTACTCTCGTAGAAACAGGTATCGAGAAGGGAGACGATTGTCGGTGAAATGAACCGCGAGTCGCGAGTTACGAGCGCGTGAAGCTTACGCCGGAAAACGATGATGTGCGTGTAATATTGTGCGAAAACTTCTTACCGCGTCGCGGAATACGCTTACAACGCGCGCCGTATTATTACGTAACTAAAAGCGCTTTGTGAATACGAATACGCGACTTAATATAAATTATTTACCAACCAACTCCGTTGTACTTTATATGCTTAACAAAGGGTACCGCAGTCTATGTCAATACGTATTTACCGACGTGCAATGTACAAGTATACATACTCGTATAACCGAAATACAACACACGATTAAAATTGTTATTCGATATAACTGTCCTCGGGTACTGAACTTCGCTCCGGAGTGGCTGCAGCTTGTGCGTTAAATTAATACAAACAAAAAAAAAAAAAAAACGATAAACTTCAGGTATAGTTAAAATTATAAAATCCGGTAATACATTGGCTTAATATTTAAATGTGGTTTGATCTTCTATACTTTGCATATATTACCTGCATTGTTTCAAAATATGAAATCGATGTATGGAAAATTAAATGGTTTTCCTTTACTATTTCATTCATGATTTGTTTAAAACATGTGACGATGAATTGTATAAGAACTACAGTTTTCGGCATTTAGGTGAATATTACCTTCTCCACATTATTTCCCAATCCACGTGTATACAAACATGTATTTTAAAGTTATTGTTAATTTCGATAAATAGTACCACGTGGGATCGACACATTGCAATACATATGCAACAAGGACGTTTTCCATTTACATAGATCGTATCGGTTTAACACGTACGAAGTACACGATTTTATGCTTCAGATCACGCGAGTCCCACTCCCCCTCTGCGTTTAACGATAATTAATCCGACAAACGATGAATTTTTTTTTCTCTCATTCGACATCCGGTACCACTTAATAAATAGAAGTAATCGAAGTATAATTGCGATTGTGCATTGTTTATACTGTTTTCAGTAAAAAAATTCGATGTACGCCTCCAACTGGAGATTTATTTCATACGCGACGCCGCCTTGTCCGTACTAACGACTTCCACACAATAGAATTAGAACACTGTCCGTCTGTTCATGATATACTAATATTAATGAATATGTATTTATTATATATAATATACTAATATTATAATATTGTCATTAAGAAAATATTAGATTTCCCTACGACCCACAGGGAAGTCGCTTAGTCCATGATGGACAGACCCGCGATGCTTATAATACTGGTCTAACGTGTTATATTTTTTGTTGTTACTGTTGTCTTATAACGTGTTGATAATGACTAGTCTTTGAATGCGATTGAAATCAACCACAATCGCTATATATATATGTCTCAAATGGAATTTTGTTTGAAAACAATATTTTAATGTATGAAAATCGAGTATCTAACTATGGAAGTATTTTTAATACTTGATAATCTCCCTTGATAATATATTCACTCCATTCATCTAAACTTTAAGTACTACGAAATAATGCACTATACTGGTTGATTCAAATGAAATTTTAATACATCGATATTTTCAGAAAAATATTTTTCTTCGGTATATAAGATTAATAATAAATGTGCCTTTTAAAAGATAAAAAACTTCAACAAATATTACAATGATATGCACTTTAGGAATACTTGAAGAATACTTAGAAAATAACTTACTGAACATAAAAATGATAGAATAAATACGCTTTTATTACCTATTCAAAAGAAGATACATTTTCTTTTAATCATCTCATACATAGTTTTGTAATCATAGCAATCGATGGCTTCGCTTTTGACGTATTAATATTTAATTATTACTGGTTTAAAAAAATATATCTACTTCAATGACGTTGCAAATTCATCAATAATTAATCCACTCAATACTCTTTGTGGACTCATAAATGAAAACAAATGCTGTTACATCGTTGAGTAAAATACAATTTTAAAACACAATTTTTTCAACATTTGTCTAATACTTGCAACTCTCTCAATGAGAGACTCTCATAGAGAATAAGATTTTTTTTCTCTGTTAATAGATCTATAAATTAACAAGAACTCGCAAGAACATTAAAATAAGAGAAAAGTTTTCACAGTTGAATTATAAAAAAAAATGAACAAAAATTGCGCGTAATTATTTTAAGCGTTAAACGTGTAGGGCTCAACAAAACAAGACATGTTATTATCTCATCGACCAATTAATCCGATAACCCGTAAAAAAGTTGCGAGCGCGACAAAGTTTGAGTTCTACTTTAAAAAATATTATGAACACGTACGATTAGTACAATATCGAAACGCAGCTAAGTCACTAACTAACCAGCCTGAATTTAGAGGTATACTCGTATATATGACCGAAAGTTGCGATCGCTGGATAAACCCGCGGCGATTCGGGTCCAATAATTCCTGAATATGAACCAAAGGTCATCGTACGGGAAGTGTAAGATTTTATTGTATTCGATTGCATACACAAAGAGATACGTATGGTAATGTTGTCAACGTCGAAAACAGATAATTCCGCCGTTACTGGCACCGACGTTCATACGGGGCGGAGAAGAATGAATATAATAGCAGATTAAGAGGCACTAAATCTGTAAGCGATTCACACATCAAACGGTATTGTATTGTGTTATATCATGTATAGTACATTATATTATGTCGTAACAAGAGAACGAGAAAATGAGTCACAAAGCAATATTGTAACAGTATCATCATCATCATCATACGAGTAATTCTAACAAAACCACTAGCGTTTAGATTTTGTCATTTCAAACAAATAGTATTCTCGATTTTTCTGCGATCAACATTTGAAATATGCACATAAAAAGGTTCCATATGTAGTATCTCATTTTATGAAAAATGAGAAACGTACAATTAAGGAAAAAAAACTATAAAATAAGGAAAAGTATTTACTCGTTTAACATTTTGATGGAAAAATATAATCACGTTTAATTTCAATCGTAAAATTAATAATATACGGTTTTTTTTTTTTTTTTTAGTTTTAGTCGACCTACTCTTTCAGGACGAAAATATTCATAATTCTCTCAAGTATCTTTGACCATAGAAAATTTTTATTATTAAATCTGCGACCGAACATACTATTATATACTATAATCGGCATTTAGTTGCTCAATTCTCATAATTTTTAGTCAAAAATCAAAAATGTCAATTCCGTTTAAATTCTTATCAAAACGCTAAACATTTCCAAAACCACAATTTTAAAAAATTAAATAAAATATCATACATTTCCAAATACAAAAATTCCGTTCGTCGTTTTATTCATAAGGTCAGTGACGTGTTGACAATGTTTTTAAGGAGTGACTGTTCCATCAATATTTTGGGGGTGGGTGATTAATAATTAGGCGGATAATCTTTTGCTTATACGAATGATAAAATTATTATTTTGTAATCGTCAGACATCAATAGACTATATATTATCTAAATATCACAACATATAATAGTATAATAATATACGTTATATTATTTTATATTACGTATTAATATACGTATATTGGTACTGAATAATACATAGTAGTGTAGTACCTACTACGTAATACGTATAGTATGTTATTACCTATAATGTATAATTACCGGGTGTTTAAAAAATAAAGTTTTATATAGCTAATAATTTATTTTAATTGATGTTAAAAAATAATGGGACTTCAGCAAATTAATTATGCGTGTAGCTGTAGATTTACTAGTACTATAATGAAGATTTTCATTATTGCTAAGCGTATTAAATTTATTTACATATACCAATTACATCAGTAACATTGATCAAAACTGTTAAATAAATGATGATCAATCATCATAAAAAATACTATACTATACTATATTTGTATAGGATTTAAATATTAATTTAGTATAAAAAAAAAAAAGAACAATTATGCAAATTAGTTGTTCAATATGTTTTTTATAGTGACAATGCGAGCGGTTTTGATATGTCGGGGAATTTAAAAAAACAGGTAAGGGTGTGATTTATAAGAATCTTCACTTCTTACGTAAAAATAGTTCAACACGCCACTGCATCAGGTACGTATGTTCAAGGGATTTAATTCATGTTTGAATTATTAATCCCCCCCCCCCCCCCCCGAGTACTCGGAAGAGTACAACAAGAAAATATTTAATACGGTTTTCTTACGAATTTGTCGAGCAACAATCTAAATAAGATGCAACTTGTTATGTTGCTCGGTACTCATTCGTAGAGGTACAATTATTTAGCCATCAACGAGCTTCACTGCAGTTGTAACGAGTGGAATCTGTACCGTACCGTCAGAGCCGTTACAGACATTTCAGCGCCTCGGGGCAAAATTTTTTTTACGGGACCACTGGGCACAGGTAGCATATTAAGTGCAGATAAGGGCGCCCCCTTACTTTTAAAAAACTACGGCGCTCGGGGGGGGGGGAATCGCTCCCTTTGACCCACCCCTTAACACGGCCTTGCGCGTACTGCCACTGCGCGTGTTACGATACGTTTCGTTGTTCAACTGGTATTTTCAAATCGTTCGTTTTACGCGTAAAGTGTGCATAGAATACAAGGAGGCTTCCGAAATTGATATTGCTCGTAGTATACCCGCGGGTCGGCGACGAACGCACCGCTGTGCACGTGATAAACATCATGTCGTCGATTTGCAGATTATTTCCGTAGTTTCTGCCGGCGAACATGTTACAAGAGAGACGATCGTATAAGCAAGAGAGTGCACCATACATTGCGCGTCGCTGTAGGTGATAAAACGAAATTACGCAACTGCAAAATTAGAGAAATCCATCGCGTGTCCATTGCGCGTTATAAATTATTCACGCGTCGATATTTGAACAATCGCGGAGCCATTACCGGTGGTGCAGTGGCGCCGGCATTTCGGTGTGCACGTTGAGGATGTGCCAAATTTAAGATAAGCCATTCTTTCACTGTTCCGCGGATGACTTCTACGTGACCGCAATAAATGTAATGTACACGCGTGTTCCGACAGTATTTGTATTTAATAAACGTAAATGCGGCACCACGAGAAATTACGCAATGCACTGCACTACCAGAAACAATCGCGCCTAATGCATGCGCAATACAAGGCATTTGTTCATCAACATTTGTAATGAATGTAATTTTATGTGACAGAAATATTATGTCTTTTGCCCCGACGGATATATTAAGTTTTTTCCCGTGCCAGTACAGAAAAAAATAGTATTACGAATCAAGAATGTGCGCGATCGAATATCCCGGTACGTTTTGGTGGATGGCTCACGTGGCCCCTTCACTTATCACATCTCACAGGGAGAAAATAATCTGTACAATTTCTTCAGATAACAGCCGATCGTCAACAATTGTTATATTTAAAATAAAATAACACGTTTATATTCAGTTCTCATCGATGTAGTATACACATTTATAGTTTTGTTAAGTAAATTCGAGAGAGTATTCTTATCACGTTTGGGATAATCCCTTTGACCCGATATTGTCAACCGATAGCTTATTTATTCGTTAGCCGTCGACATAAAATACGTCCATAGTGGATAAGACGAAATTCGTTCAATACGGATTTTCTCACAAGCTACAGCATGCAATCGCGGAAAAAAAACTGGAGAGCAAAAGTACATGTACGCTAACCGACAAAAATACTGCAAGAACGAAAATCTAAATGAAAATTATAGTGCTCTAACTCGTACAAATATAATAAAACACATAAGAAAGTTAAGATTTTGTATTTTCGAGATAGAATGGTTAAAAAACGAAGAGACTGATGATTGCACTCGTAAATATAATTAAATAGAAACTATTATAGTGTTAATTTTTAGTCGGAAATAAAATAAACTCTAATTTTTTTTTTTTTTTTTTACTAAACACACGTAATCGACACGAAATTCCCAATTAATTTTTAATCAAAGTACAAGTTTTAAGTAAAAAATATCTTTTATGTACGTAATATTCTTATACATTTCTGAAATGCATACACATCATACATTCATATATCAGTGTGGTGTGAACATTATATAATCAATAAAATGAAAGCACGGAATAGTTTACGAATAATATAATTAAATAAAATTCTTTTCAAGTGCTACAGAGTGTACAACAAGCGTTTCATTTCATAATCGAACAGTGTGTGAGCAATGTTAAACTCGTGTGGTAGTGGTACTTAAACTTTATAATAACACGACGCACGTGCGAATCGCAAATAAATATACGAATAGGGCTTGGATACAATAACTAAGGCCAAAATAGATATTGCAGGTAGCATTGGCGGATATGAAGCCCTTTTTTTAAGGGAAAGGGAGCGAATAGGAATATACGAGTATATGAGTGATATATAAAGTACAATGAAGACGACCATAATCTGAGCAATTTAAAAGTCCAAGGAAGAGTGACGTAGTGATCCCCCCCATACATCCGCCCCTCACAAGGAGATATATTAGCGCTTCGCCATTTAAGATCACTAACAGTATTTTTAAAATATTACCGATAATTTAATAATCTATCCATAAAAAAAAGAACAAAACAATTATACTGGCTGATGGCACTAAGTCGTCTTAAACTGCTAAATTATAGTAATCAGAAAACACACCAATGACATACTTTCGTAACAATTGTTAACGGTCAATATTACTCCGGAAATACACAACTGTTCACTGAAATGACTAAGTAATGTATATATATATATATTATCACTAAAGAGCGGATTTAATTGATATCGCAACTTTTTATTAATACCCAGTAAATCAAATCCGATCAAATATGTATAAATTACAGTTTTACTATTTAATTTAAAATAATGCAATTTTTTGCAATTTTCAACGATTTTGCAATTTTTTGCAATTATTCCAATTTTTGTATACTTCACGTGATAAAATATACAAATTATTATTTCTAAAGTGACTTTACATAAAAAATATAACTATGACGTAAATTTTTACAAGTAGTTAAATGTAGTTTAGGATTTTTAAAATTATATTTATCTGAGTTATTCACAAAACTCACAAGTTTAGAAGAATCAAATAGTCAATTACTTAATAGTTTAAACATACTTAGTATAAATACTAAATAAATAAATACTAAACAAATACCTACTAATTAAATAAAAATATTTAGTATAAATATTTCTATAAATATTCTCGGTCCCAATGGAAAAATAGTTAAAGATAAATTAAAATATGTTTTAGAAAAAAATGAAGGGTATAAAACTATTAAAACTTATTCTGAGATTATGACAGAAATAAAAATGTTTATTTAGATACATCACTCAATTTTTTAAATCATTTTAAATATGCATCGATAACAAGTATCGACGTTAAACGCGTACTTTTTCATTATATTAACATATTTTAAGTAACAGATGACACAATTTTCAAAAACACAATTTAGAGATGTATATAATTATAAATTTTAATTCAGAAAAATGATATATTTTGTAAATATTATATTGATGTCCATAATATTATTTAAATAAGTAATTTATGATTATATATTTGATATGATTTTACTATGTAATTTTAATGTATTTCATTGCAGTTTTAACATATTTGTATTGTAATTTTGGCATCTTTTTAGTGCAATTTTAAGATATTTTTAATGCAATTATACCAGGTCTTTAATTATCACATTCAATTACAATGTTAGTAGTATCTACCAACGCATTAGCACAAATTGCATAACCGTATATATTATGATTATATTGCGGGGCATTAAATCAATTTCACATCAGACAAAGCATTAATTTATATATAATGGCTTTTTATCTTTCATTTGATTTGTCATAACGGTTGGTAATTCGTTTACTTATTAATGGCTAATCGCACGGTAAGGGAATAACGAGATTTTCAATTTTATTCAGTTTTCTAAATATCTTTTTCAAATACTAAATATACAATAAAACGTGAAAAATCTTAAACTAATACATTTTTAACACGGTTACATTCCGAACAATCTGTAGGTAAACATAATAATGTATTATTTATGTTTAACTGTTGCTAAAGGTACTCTTGTATGATTAAGTATAAAATTGTGTGAAATAATTTCAATTTAATTTGACTCTTCGGGGTGGGGCGTCGAAGCTCCGATAGCACACTGGTTATGAACATACTCCGGTGGCGGCTATCTAGTATTTAAAAAGATGCTCAAGTACCCCTTTTATAAATTGGGTAGGTTAGATAGTTAGATTAACAAATTATGAAATGTAGTGTAATGTAATATTGTATAAAACTTATTTAAAAAATTATATAATATATTAATGTAAATAGTACATTACACTAAATTTCATAATTTGTTAAAAACCTAACTCATAAAGGGATTTATAATTATCTGTTAAAAATACTTATCTGCAATCTAAATAGTATCTAATTTAACTTAGAGGTCAATAATTATTTCAATAATTAAATTTGCCGTGTGTATGATCAAGGCCGTTTCTAAAAAATTTTTTCGGGAGGGGTTCGAAAAATGTTTATTCTAATTTTATTGAATTTCGATTTTAACTTTTGATACTTGGTTAAAAATAAGACAGAAAAAGATTTAATCTTCTTTTATTAAAATTAATATCATATTTTCATGTAATATTATGATATGAAATTAAAATCAGTCAATGATTAGTTGGAGCTTAAGTCATTTTTGACTGAAAATATTTGTGTTGGTATTAAAAATAAATAAGTATTTTAAACATTTGTAAAATATTGAAAAAATTTCGGTAGAGGTCCAGACACCCTGGACCTCACAGATACGGCCTCGTGTTTGATTATGTTTTTAGAACAAAATTATGGGTAACAAAATAAAGACTTAGGATATGTACTTGTTCTTTAAGTGAGCACCTGTTGTATTTTTAAAGATATCCACCAGCGATATATTCCATCTATTACTCATATTATTCAAAATAATAACAAAGTGCTTAAAATAAAAACTATACTAAAAATCAAATCAGTAAAATGGTGAACGTGGAATTATAAAACTTACACAATTTTAGTTATATCAAAAAATATTTACGTTGCAATTGTTTTCCCCGATGATAATACTCTTATAACCAATTAGCATCATTAAAATACATTATTCGACTTATTCAAAGAAAGGATGTTGACATGATAAGACTTGTTGACATTATGTTGACATTAAAGGATAGTTGACATTCATTTGTATACATAATTATTTGACTCTGATTTATTCTAATAAATATTATGATAACATGTTTTTTTAAATAGTTTTCTGTGTATCGATTGGTGTACTTGGTTTTAAAATCCAACAGTTGGACAGCGATATTAGTAGTGTTTATTGTAGGCATACTATTTTTGTTTTTTAA
Organism: Sipha flava; assembly: GCF_003268045.1. Taxonomy (NCBI): domain Eukaryota; kingdom Metazoa; phylum Arthropoda; class Insecta; order Hemiptera; family Aphididae; genus Sipha; species Sipha flava. The sequence continues at coordinate 546,637 of NW_020271745.1, forward strand.
GAGTGAAATTGTATGATTTTTGCATATGTTTACAGTTAGATTTTTAACAATTTGTAGTTGGATAGAGTAAATTCAAACCCTCCATAGTTTTTGACTATAATAATATGTCAGGTATAGACCGAGCAGACCAGATGATAAGATACTACCCGACTCCAAAGAAATGGTTACGTTTGTATATTAAAGTTTTTTTTACACTATGGACATATGCTTATGGAATGCTAATTATTTGTACAATAAGTAAAAAACAAGTATGCCACATTTAGATTTTAGAAGAAATGTTACTTTAGTTGGTGTATTTGCTTAATATATAATTCCATAGATTGTTTATATTTCCAAAGATAATACATAATTCCATAGATACATCCATAGATTGTATATAATACCATAGATATAATATAATCTATAGATTGTGTATAATTTCAAAGATAATACATAATTCTATAGATAATATTTAATTCCGAAGATATTATATATTTATATATTTCCATAGATATTATATAATCCATAGAATGTATGTAATTCCATAGATTGTACATAATTCCATAGATATAATATAATTCCAAAGATATTATATAATTCCATAGATTCTATAAAATTCCATAGATATTGTTTAATCCATAGATTGTATATAATTCCATAGATACAATATAATCCATAGATTGTATTATATTATATCTATGGTATTATATACAATCTATGGATTATATAATATCTATGGAATTATATAATATGTATGGAATTTTATGAATTTTATGTTGTGGTTTTTTTATACGACTTTTCAAATTATAGGATGGCCGTGAACGTGTTAAGTATTAAATTCAAAAATGTTTAACAGTCAGTTGAATTTTTCGAACGTTATTACAAATGAATTGTAAATAGATAGATTTTTTGATTAAGTTAATCTTATTATTAATTTGATTAAGTTGTGGGTAAAATTAACCAACTGTTATCTATACAGTCCGCATCTATATCTATATCTATTATAGAAATCGGCTTTGCATAACAAGTACATTTGAGGTTGGTTAAGGGACATCATGACGGACGGTTCGAT
>NW_020271745.1:547697-771097 GCF_003268045.1 Sipha flava
AAGATATTATATATTTATATATTTCCATAGATATTATATAATCCATAGAATGTATGTAATTCCATAGATTGTACATAATTCCATAGATATAATATAATTCCAAAGATATTATATAATTCCATAGATTCTATAAAATTCCATAGATATTGTTTAATCCATAGATTGTATATAATTCCATAGATACAATATAATCCATAGATTGTATTATATTATATCTATGGTATTATATACAATCTATGGATTATATAATATCTATGGAATTATATAATATGTATGGAATTTTATGAATTTTATGTTGTGGTTTTTTTATACGACTTTTCAAATTATAGGATGGCCGTGAACGTGTTAAGTATTAAATTCAAAAATGTTTAACAGTCAGTTGAATTTTTCGAACGTTATTACAAATGAATTGTAAATAGATAGATTTTTTGATTAAGTTAATCTTATTATTAATTTGATTAAGTTGTGGGTAAAATTAACCAACTGTTATCTATACAGTCCGCATCTATATCTATATCTATTATAGAAATCGGCTTTGCATAACAAGTACATTTGAGGTTGGTTAAGGGACATCATGACGGACGGTTCGATCGGAGATTATATCTGTATCTGCTGATTTTTAGGAACATTATATAACATATATATGTATACTTTATTACACTGGGAAGAAAGCGGCGGAATCGGACGCGTTTCCATAGGCACAACTAGAGGGGCTCAATAGGGTTTTTATCACTCCTGAGTTTAAATGTAGCACTACTATTTTTTTTTCCAGATCTATATAATCTATAGCAATTACAGTTAAATACCATTTTATTTTATTTTCAGCCATTTCAGCACCCTCAATATTTGAGCTATAGTTGCGCCCATGCGCGTGTCATTGGAACTATATGACTGGTTATACCAAGTTGTGTCATCTGCCACATGACTCCAATGTTATTCCGTTTGGTTGGAAAATAAAATGAAGGATTTTCGTATTAAAATCGTAAAACGGTGATTCGTTATCGTTATCGTGAAACTGTGAACATCGTCGTCACGCTGTCAATGGCCAGACAATTATCAATAAACCCGAACCGGCAAATAGGCGGCGCCGGTGAACAATGAATCTGTTAACTAGACAAAGAATAGATATATGAATATTTTAAGAATTACATTTTTAAAAAAATGTTATATACATATATATAGCTTTTTTTGGTATATTAATTTCATTACTAAACTTTTTTGCAACACGTTATCATTACTGGAATTCTTGTAAGATGATCTTTAACATAAGAATATATCTTGTAAAAATTAACAGTTTCCAGTTATAATTTTATTAAAATACGTTCGATATTAACAGAATGAAATAAAATAAATTCTAGATTGACAAATTGACGAAAAATCTTATATTCGATGGAGCAAATAATAATACTACGATAAATCGGTGGTAATTGTTAGGATATGCAACTTGATTACAAACGCGCGATAAAGATAATTTTATCAGTTTTCACTGGTGAGTCATTCAGGTGATATATTAGCACGGAATGTTACTATAGTAAAAAAATTAATTTATTATTCATAACTAAAAAAATTAACGATAATTTTTCTAGGGGCGTAACATGTCACTTCCTTATGCCCTATAATGGGCATTCTTGAATGAAATAATATTACCTATAATAATCATTAACAGTGTCGATGAACTCGAGCACGAGTGCTTTTATTCAATGATTTTTTTATGTATATTTCTAAAGTAGATATTCGACCGTTCGAAAGAAAAATTTTTAAAGATTTCAAAAATTAATAAAATTGTATATGTGAACCAAAAACTTGTCTTGACTCTCTTAATATGTCTATTATAAAGTGAGGAAACTGTATATTAATGGTTTATTACTATTTTAATCACAGTTGTATTTTATTTGTTTTGATATTTTGATCAATGTGATTATGTGCAACTATTATAAATGTGAGCATTTATTATTTTTAACTGTCGTTTCAACGGATGATAGGTGCACCGAGCACATGTCAATATAATTGTTTTATATTCGATTGTTGATCGAATTGAAACGCTATTTGAGTGAATGTCTATCGTTTGCGAAAAGCTGAAAAATAACACTGTATATAACTTAAATCAACTATTGTCTATAAAAGTAATATTTCGCTATCGATCACCACCTAGGATTTGAAAATATCAAAAAAAAAAAGTAACAATAAACGACACAAAAATACACTGTCAATATTGAGCATATCGATAAAAAATTATGGAAAATAAAAATTTATTGGTTTTGACGGAAATTCTGTATACGACATGAGAAAAATTTGTAAAATATTTAAATGCGTCTTACATTCATATGGATACAGTTACAAAAATATAATTGTAAGAAAAATACAATCATATAAAAAAAAAAAAATATAAACTATAAAATTATAGTTAAAGATATTAAAGTTAATATAACTTATCCATATACATATACATATATTCTTTGTAATTATTTTATGTACTAAACATAACTCGCGTTGTACTTATTGTGTCCTTGGAAGTGTATATTTTATGTGCTAATAGGTCTGCTCAAGCAATTTGGACCAAGCCCTAAAGGTAAGTACTAATTAGATTCATAACAATAAATAAGTTGTTATTGCTGATTAATGTTTAATTTATACTTAAATCTGCAGGTACCTACTTAATACCCTTGTTGTAAACCAAAATTTATCAATGTAGTACCTAAATAAGTATTTTTAAAATTTTAACATGTATACCTATTACAATAAAACTGTTTAACTACCACCTTCTGTTTCTTTTGTAGTCAAAATCATAATCATGTATTAAATGATCAGTTGATTGATTGTTTTGTATAGGTAGTAGGTACATATATCATATAATGTACATAATATATACTATAAATTTTAGATTGATTTACTAAAACATTTAGTATTTACTACTTAAATGTTACTGCAATGTTTTAGTTTTCACTACTATATTATAGTTACTATAGCTATAAAAAGATAATTATGATAATATGGTATTATCAAATAATATTATAGCTATCTTATATTTAAATATAAAATATAGTTGGAATTATTATAATTATAGTAACATCAGGTACACATTTTTTTCCGTGTGGGATGCAGAATCAAATAACTCTTCCCTATTTAACACTAAAATCTTTATTGAGTGAGAAATAATTCAGTCTTATATACAGTGTTTTCCCTTAATCACTACGTAAACTATCTAAACTATCCAATACGTGCACGAAATGTTTAGGGTTTAACTTCATTATATTATGTTATAAATACAAGAATCTATGTAAAGTTGCTAATCATCATTTTATATAAGCAAGACACTTCAAATTTTCCCTTACATTTCCAAGATCATATTATTCATGTATATGCTATTACATTTTTAAAATTTCAATCTTTAATGCAAATAAACTCAAGATGACAGCTGCTTTATTCGAAAAAACTGGATTCTCGTTATAATTGAAAACTTTAAACGTAAGATATTTCTAATGTTTTATTATGATTACATCCTAATCCTCTATTTTTTTCTCTCTCCTTAATAAATTATTCATTAATAGTTTCACAAATTAACGAAAGTTTATTAAAATTAAGTTTGTTTATATAATTCTATAGTTTTTAATTATTTAGACACTTTGTGATTAACGATAGTTGAAGTTAGTAGTAATAAACATTGAAAATGAAAAAAAAAAGTAATTAGAACGTTGTGCTTCTTTTAACCTTGAAAATAATACCTACAACATAGGTACAAAATAACACACACACCTCCTCAAAATATGCGCATCAAAGCTAAGCAGTAGCGTTATTTAGGGAAGGGCAACTTATGCATTTGTCACAGTCCAGAATTAGCTGTTTAAAAGTCAGCAAATCCTAAGAATATAAATACATTTTTTATAAAGCTATTGACGTATTTTAATCTCAGAAAAATGAGACGTGTACTCTACAAGTACTATGTACAAAGCAAAAATCATATTTTTGGACGGATTTGAAGTCTCCCTCCCCCTACGTTAATCGGCACTTTGGTAAAATAAGCCACCGGTCGGAAATTTAATAAGACAATGCCGACTGTCCTGCTGTAGAATAAACTGAATTAGCGTCACTGAAGTTAACTTATAAGCCATCACACATGCGTGACGCTCTAATCGTTGGAGCTGTAGTTGCTAGTCAACAACAATCAATCGTAAGTTCATATTATAATATAATGCATATTTTTTGCGATATCGTTTTTTTTTTTTAGGCGAATGTCGTCCGGTGGCACGGCAACGACGGCGTTTTTTTGGCATAATACATTACGTTCATATAATACACAGGCGCGTTGAGTTTAACGATGTGATATTATTGTTTTGGTTCGACTACGCTTGTTGTTCGTCAAATCGTTTAAAGCCTGCATACTAATACGCGCACGCACATCAGCAGTAATAAATAATAATGTATACGGATTACGACCCCCGTTCGTTATCAACGTACGATAGAACTTGCGTAACAGACTGTTGATCTGTGATGATAATGGAAATATAACTGTTGAACGCGCGATTTGGACGGAAAATCGGCATTTCAACGTCAGTGCAACGCTACGCTATTATGTTATACGCACCGACGGGCTACAGGACCGACCGTATACATACTCATATTACAGAGCTAATTGTACGTTATACGTATTCTGTCGGCGGGAGAACTTTGATCACGATATCAAGGGTAGTAAATAATTAATTAAAAAAATATCGTTGTTGGAGTTGTATTCACACGAATTAATTAACGCGGACGATCCAGGTGCAATATATATATATATATGTATTTTATAAATACACGTCATATTGATGTCTGACGCAAATGCCATCACTTCATCATTGTTACGGGTAAATAGTAAATACAGGTTGGCACTCGAATCGTGAACATTTAAAATACTATACTAAACACTGAATCGCATGAATTCCGGTAGCATGTTTATTTGAAGGTTTATCAAGTAAAATGCGAGTTGAAATGAAACCTTCACTTTATGCGTAGACAGTTACAACCATATACATTTTTTCTTGTACCAAATCAATAAAATATCGATTGGCAGAAAGCAAAATAGTTTAAGCGGCATTTTGATGCTAAATTACGTGATGTACAATACGGGACAATCGACAGTTAAAGCATTCAATTGCACAAGCCCAAGTGTTCTTTTGGGAATTTAGTTATGAGGTATATTTTGGCTAATACATTTCAATGCAAATTATATTTATGAACAGAAAACTTGTTTTTAGTATAAACTACCTAAGTAGTTCCCAGCCATTTTTTTCATTCGTACCCCAAAGTTTAATATTCTGCTAGATTTTACCCCTCATTACAACTTTAAAACTTTTATCACATAATTGCTCTAAAAATAATACATAAATATATAAATAAATGCTTAGCCCGGAGTAATATTATACTTGTTAAGTACTTGTTATTTGCAATCTGACAACGAATTTTTAATTCGAAACCGGTCATATTTATATATTTTTATATTTTTAAATAAGACGCACAAAAAATAAATAAATCATTTTACTTGAATACTCGTAAAAAAATTCTATAGCAAAAATATAGTGAAATCCTTAACATTATTTCGAATTACATAGTTTTTTAAAATCAGGTTCAAATTATGCAAGGTATAATTTTAAATCTGGAGCTGCGTTCGGTTTACATATTTCTATAGTTATTATTATATACATATAGTACCTAGTATTCTATAATCTACATTCTATACTCCGTTTTTAACGATTAATTGATGATAATGTTTTAATTTCTATTAACATATATTAAATATTTCTGAAACGAATCGTTTTGAATAAAATAAATTCAAAATTTTCCGCCATTACCCAATTTTTTCCCACATGAGATCATCACACGTACCCCAGGTTGAGAACCCCTGTTTTTGAGTATAAGTGACACTATTTTGTATAACGAATAATAATAATGATAACAAACCTTACATATAATTAAAATCTCATTTTTATCACACTAATATACTATTCTTAACAATAGTTAGCGCGATAATGACAATTGAATGATTATACAATATAATGATTGAAATAAAATTGTTATTGTGTGTAACTATTAAGGTAGGTACACATTATCCACACGCCTCGCGTTAAGGGGGCTGGAAGTGCTTATTTAATAAGGGGTAAAATTTAGGCAATTTGTAATCACGTCGTCACCGCCCGATGTATTTGTGTTAGTCGTAAATGATTATTAGTGTGAGTGCGGTTCATAACCTGTACCGCCACCTTCCTCTTTTTCATAGTCACATCATTATCACAATGTTATTTATAGTTTTATTTCCATTTTATAATAATAGTGTGTATCCGCTATCGCATTGAACTATTATATTTCGTTGTAGGTACATAATACGTAATACATTTATACCTATTATACGTGTCATTGCTGCGGTCGCGCATTTTTACAAAAGTGGCTGTTGTTATAAAAAAAAAATAGACTAGCCGACTATTATAATAATTAATAACCAATAAATATTAAATAATACTAAATACTACAAGGAAATGATATTAATATAATTCATTGTTTTATGAAACATTAACTTAAAAAAAATTATAAATACATTTGAAATAAACAAATAAGTGTAATAAAATTAAAAATATAAAAGATTAAAAAAATGAGTAGGAACGTCGTAAGTTTGTTATGTTTTTAAATATTGTGGATTACATATTTCTGGCAACATATGGTCCAGGTAGAATTCTGACAACGTCATCTCCATCTTATTATTCCAGATATCATCATCACGTTCAATTTTATGTACACAAATCCCTATAACAATAATTACAAAATCTTACAATAATGAAATAATAATTATTAGTACCTACAGTAAAATGTTTACCTTTTGGTGTCCATACAACAAAGTAGCAATATTTTCTGTTTGTTATATGCAACTGCCCTTGTACTTGGTAGTAGTAAGAATCTTTTTTTTTTAAAAATAGTTTACCCGATTGCATATCCATAAACTTTAACTTTTTTGCTTTGTGTGCATTTTGGGGAGTAAAATTTTTTATAGAAAATGGACATTTTATCTCTATTATTGAATCATCCTCAATAAGCTGTGGGGTTGCACCTTTAACACGCCGTTACACGTCACTCGATTTAATATACCACGTATTTCAAAGCCGCGTGTTCACCAATTTATTTTTATCCATTAATCGGTTTTGTGATCATATTCATAACGTACCTTCCCGTTCGATTCCACACCGTTCGTTTCAAACAATTTTGAAAAACTTATGGCGTGTGACGAGCATCAAAATAAATATACGAGTATATTATTAAATCGTGTAAAGTAATGATTTTTTTTTATGACATTCAAAATTATTGATGGAACTTTTCAAGATCATTCATCAAATATGGAAATAAATTGATAAATACTTTTCCATCTCTTTCAATGTTAATAGGATGAACCCAAAACCTGAGACTGCTTTTGATCTGATTTAAAACATATGTACAAATTTAGGCATATATAAAAATAAAATGTGGTTTGCGGTATGTCATAGGAATAAATAATTAATAAATAAATAAATTTTTGGGGAATAGTAAGTTCCTACACGGCAGAAAAAGGTGTAAATATGTATATACGATGTATATACAAATAAATATATGATAAATATAATGATACAATATAATAAAAATCGCGTAACGCATTTTCACAAATAAGTATATAATAATTAGATTTGTTACTGAAACTTTATACGCTGGTATAGCGCGGTATAGCTATTTAATACAACTATACATTTAAATATACTTAATTTAAAACAAAACGTATATGAAATCACTGGAAAATACGACAAATTACAAGCTAATAATAGTATCCCGATTCCCGACTCGACATATTTATGACTTTTCACCATCGATAAAAATGATACAGAACTTTATTTCGCTTTTTATATTAAGTATATTATATTGTTTTATTTGTGACAATGCGTAATGCAATTTTTTTTATATTTTATAATATTCGTATATTTATTTGTGAAAATGCGTTTAGCGATTTTTATTATATTTTTTACTTTTTATATTATATTATATTCAATCGTGAAAAAGGAAAATGCGTTATGCGATTTTTATTATATAATATAATCATCATATATTTATTTATATATACATCGTATATATATATTTACACCTTTTTCCGCCGTGAGGAACTTACATATGTACCTGGTTTTTACCGTGTAAGAATTAACGTATGTATTTTTTTTACCTGCTACTCTCGTGTAGGAACTTACATTCGCTCAAACTTTTTCGGGGTGGTATACATTTTTCTTTGGGGGAAGGGTAATACCCCTCTTGGTAACCCCCCCTGAAATAAACACTGGTTGGATGAACTTGTGAAACATAAACAATTTATTGTTATCTCTGATTAATAATCATTGACGTTTTTTTAATTTGAAAAACAAAACGTTACTGATAATGATATTATTTATGTAAGTATACATTTTCCTTATTTTATCGTGCGTGTTATCCCTCGCGTTGTATATTATATGCACATTATTTAATTATTTAATCACACTTTTTATCAAAATTATAAACTATATGAGCGATAAAAGTAAAGCGTTTTATCATGGTTGTGTTACTTGACAAACGCAATTTTTGTTATATCCCCTTGTATTAAAATATAAAAATAAAATATATCATAACTAAATGGTCAGAGAAACAGCTTAGCCTCCAAATTTTACTTCACCCATTCACCATTAACCAGTCAATACCTATATGACGCATAAAATTAACGATTACAAATTTTTTGGTGAAACAAATTTTTATTTGGATCCCAAACTACGAAGTTATATACAAACATTTTGCGTTAAAGAAGCTTATACAATTAGTGATGTGTTATAATTGAAAAAATAAACATGTTGAATCATTATACTAATAGTAGTGTATAAGGAAACATGACATCACAGATCGTACGAAATTAAATTTCACAAAATTGGTGAAGACATAAGTTTTCTAGAAAATCATGAAAAATCATAAACATCCTAAAAATAGGACAAGTGTTTATTAGTGTATCCCAGAAAAAGCATCGTAATTTTTTTCATACACTGACTTTTTTCAAAGCTAAAAATGCTGTTTATTCTTACTGTTGTTAACGATAAAGCCGAAAGGGCTATGAAAGGACTGATGTAAGACTTTCACGGTTTAGTTATAATCGAAAAGGCACAAAAACAATTTTTGTTACTTTATGTACAAGAGCACATAAGAATGTATTCTTATTATTATAAAAGAAACTTTGAAAATAAAATATTCTCAATAATTAATTTAAAAAAATGTAAAATTATAATAAATGCATAATTTGAACTAATTGGTTTTTATTTCTTAAATCTAAATACAATTTTAAGTTATTCCAAAGTCCTTCGCCCAATTTCAATTTGAAAGTTTGATGTTAATTCGACATGGATTCTAGTCATTCTAAGGTAGTAATATTTCATAATTGAGTTATTAGAAACAAGTGAAAAAAGAATAAGAGGGTATGTGAATCTGAATTCATAAAAAAAAAATGTTCCCCCTTATATCATGGGACACCCTAGTGTTCAATAACAATTAATTTTTAGTAAAAATTTCATTTGTATGTATTGTATGTATTTGTTTGATTACAATTGAGTTCAGTACATTTGAATGCTTTACATTCATCATAATAATAATCAAACGTTTCAATGATACTGTAAAATTGTATTGGTGTTTTTCCCATAGTGCAATAACATTAATTAGGTTCGTTCTAAAACATTTCTTTTTCTTTTTCGTTCAACCGTGCGTTAATTTCTATTGATTCGTCCAATCGACATTTTCGTCTTGTTTTGCATCTGCACTATACATTTGTAAATTAAATGAAAGCAGGGCTGTCATTAGAGGGGGTGAATTGAGTTTACGCCCAGAGCTCTTTTTGAAAGGAGGCGCCTAAATGATCTCATATTAAAACTGAAAAAAATATCGCAATATAATTATAATATTCTATCCATTAAATTTACTATTATTTATAGGGATGTGTAGTTCATGAGCTGGTTAACTAAAATAGATGAATCAAGAATCGGCAACTCAGTTCAACCAACTTATTAAATTCAATTCACGAATCAGTAATCACTAATATCACAAACTTAATTTATACACGACTCTCGACTCTTAACAACTCGTTGGCTCTCAAGTGTTGTTGATATCCACTGATATATTAATATATCATATGTTTATATAATTGTTTTGATTCAGGGTGAGTGGCTAACCGTATAATATCTATTGTAATAGTACCACGACATTGGGCTGACACCATCGAGCAGACAGTACATGGGTCCGACAGTCCGCGGGGCCGACAAAATATAATCAAATACAATTTTTAGTATTTTTACAATTTTACGTTATTCATTATGTTCTAATATCTGTGCTCATCGAATTTACTGTATATGAAGTATACTGTGTAAACTCATCATTAAAAAAACTTATTTCATAATTTATTAACTAAAAATGTTGAATAAAATATTTATTAAAAAATGAAGAAAGTAGTTATAAATCTGTTGTAGAAAATAATAATTGTAATAATTGTTATTGTAGATAACCTGATCTGATAACCTTGAGTACTTAGCTGTTGCGAATTCGCGAGTGTGCGTAAGATACAAAAGATAATAGTTATCAAAGTTAATAAATATTAACAGGTTTTTGTAGTATTTTGCTGTAGTCGGTCAATTAGCTTATACAGTAAATTTGATAAACGCAGATAAAATAACATAATAAATAATGCAAAATTGTAAAAATTGTATATTATTATATTTTGTTGACTCCTTGGACTATCGGCCCATTAGTTATTGGTCCATTGACCCATTCCCATTGTAATTTGTTAATATGTACGTACTATATTATTAAGTATTCGTGTGGTATAATGTAATAAATCATACATTTCAAACATGATTTCCGAATAAAAATTCATGACAATCGATAATTATAAATAGTTTCATAATATGAGATTGCCATAGACCGATAGTAATTCAAGTGAACAATGAAATATGAACTATGGACTTGCGAGTCAACCCGAGACTCTGAATTCCAAGAGTTGAAAATTGATATTCGAGATTTGATTCAGATTCAAACGAAAAAGTTGAGAGTCAATTCACTGATTCAACTCATTAAACTGAGCTGAGTTGAATTTCCCATTCCAAATTATTTATTATTATAAGAGTAGTAAGTGTAGTGAGACCAACTATGTTATATGGTTTAGAGTGTTGGGCGGTTGACCAAAGAAGACCAAAAAATATATGGTTGGATACAACTGAGAATGATATGAGGGCCATAGGTGTATGCGTAGAGGATGTAAAAAATCGAGACGAGTGGAAGCTTAAGGCAAGGGTGGTCGACCCCAAATAGTTGGGAAAATTCGAAGAAGAAGTATAGAATAATTTGGCCGACTCCAAATAGTTGGAAGAAAGGCAAAGGAGAAGATATAATAATTTAGTCCATAGATAATAACTATGATAACTTTTATAACCCCATTCGTAATCACTATTTATTTAGAATTTAGATATTTATAGCAACAAATGAATATTTAAAATAAAACGACTAATAATTATATAGGGAGAGGCGCATATTTGTTTATTCGCCAGGACGCTAGTGACTCTACTGCCGTCACTTAATGAAAGTATCATATTTTGTTGATAAATATTAACAATTCGTTATTTTCTAATTCTATTAACTATTATAATGTATATTATCAAATTTATTTATTATTTGACTATTTGCCTATGGTTTGACGGGAAGATGACCAATCAACCATTAGTCATTTTGAGGATTCATCGCGTTGTGTTTCTACGTGTATTGTGTACATCTATCCACGTAACCAAAGCAAATTCACCATCATTTACAGTCAATTCTGTTATTTTGTTGTTGTTTATTTACTGCATAGCATTATAATTATTGCTTATACGAGAGGTCAACTTGTACATTTTTCATTACATTCCATTTTTACTCGCAGACCCTTGTATACGGTAACACGAATGTAAAATCGGTTGTGGGCGCTTACTATTATCTAATCTGATCAGGGGTAAATAGGGTGCCCCCCCCAATGACTTTTTTTTCATCAAATTGTTATTATATATTATTTATATCACACTAGGAACATATATAAATGTTAATATATACATGAAATTTGCCCTCCCCCCTTTAAAATATTCTAGGGATGCCATCGAGTATAGTATAAGTGTTGATCGAACGCTAGTGTTCAATGATACAGGCGACCGACGGGGCTTGTCGACGTAAACGTTTTTTAATAATATTCATTGTACTATATGGTTGCTGTCAAATCGTGAATTATTGTAAGATACAACCGTATAAATAAATGTTATAGTTAGGGCTCGGAAGATGTTGCATTTGCATTTTTATTGGGTTATTCAATGTATTGCTAAGTAAGCTTGAAATTATTTTCATGACACTATGAAAAACATATTAAAAGTTTATAGTGCATATTTTTGCATATTTAGTGGTTTAGCAATTTTAAGCGCATATTTCTTAATTTTGCCATTGTTTAGAGCATATTTGATTATTGATGAATTGATAATAAAATAATATTTATTTTGAGAGTTTCATTAGATATTGATATAAAGCATTATATATTGTATCTATCATGATTCTTAAATCCTAAGTTGACACAAAATTTCTAGTTTTATTTATATTTATCCGCATAAATTTAATGATTATCGTTGATTGTATTTATCGGATAATCGGTGATCTTTCAACTTTTGAAAATATTAACAAATATTTAGTGGTTCAATGCAATAGTTTTTCAGGTAAAAACAAAATGTATTTCTTATTTATGAATTTGGATTCTAAGCGTTTTTTCTAATTTTTATTTTTACTTTATAGTAAATTTAACGGGAAAATTTTGAAAAAAATTCAAATTTCAAGCGATTTATTTTATTCTATTTTATCTTATATATTTATACCTAGAAATTATTTTTAGCTTAATATAATATATTAACAATATTTTTAATATTTTTACTGTTGTTATGTACGAGTATATTTAGTAAAATATTTTTATTTAAGAAAATTGTTGCATTAAAAAAAATAAAGTGCATATTTATACTTTTTTAATCGTATAAGTGCATTAAGTTCCGTGCCCTAGTTATAGTTAACTTGTATTTGCTACCGATGCGACGTAGCTCATTTTACTGTTATTTTTATTTATTGTACGATCGTACGCCGAATTTAGATTTTTCTTTTTATTGAGCTAACAAAAGCAATTTTTTTAATGTGCTCATTTGTTTAATGCAGCTACATGTTTTCAACAGTATTTTCAATAATATTGCGTATACCACTATCATAAGAAACCATTTGTATTTACTAATTTGTCAATAAATTAGTATACTGACCTTTATTTGTTGAAAATCATTACTATTATTGTATATTAATTGAATATTTATTGATAAATTATTTTTCATGTACATATAAAATTATTGTGTAGTATTCAATTCGGTGATAGAGACTGTATATTATTCTCTGAAAGCAATATAATGTACCAACACTAATTTTTTTAATCGGAAGATAGGTCAGTTATATATACTCAAACGTAACGTACGATTATCAATTATAATCATCATTGTTGAAATAATAATTATTGTTAAACTATAAATTTATATACTACACTTTTGTGAATAGACTATTTGAAATACATGTAAACAAATACATAAAATTAAAAATTATATTCGTACAGTGGCGTGGCTAAGGAGGGGGGAAGGGTTATAAATCCCCCGGCTCGTTTCTTTTATTTAGTAAAATATACAATAATTTTAAGAAATAGTTTTAGTGTTATACAGTGTAATAATTAAACACATTCCACAGTTACAATTAACTAAATAATAAAACATTTTATATTTTAATTTATAAAAAGTTTTTACTTATGTAGGAAAGAATTGAAAATTTAAAACCCACTCCTCCAAAGAATTTTTCTGCTTACGCCACTATATGCGTATAATTATTATAATTAATAGTTTAGAATTAAATAGAATTTGGACGAGTACTCGACTTAACTTGAAATTATTTATAATCGACTCGATTCGACATAAAGAAAATAATACTTATTCGAGTCTACAGTTAAAATATAATTGTCAATTGAGAATATTTTTAAATATGTTATATAATTTATGTAACGTTTTGGTAATAAATATAAGAAACCAACTGTTTATAACACACTTGAACATTTATAGTTTATACTTCATACTGATCAAATTATGAGTAATATTAGAAATAATTTACAGGTATAAATATCATAAGATTAGAAGTATGAGTGCCGTCTCGAGGGAAAGGCAAACGGGTCACTCGCTCAGGGTCCCGCGCCTCAAAGGGCCTTGCGTTTATCCATTGATATGTATCGTGTAAATAAAAATATTTCCAAATAATTTAGCATCTATTAAGAATTTAAATGTGTTTCAGATATTATCAATGTTTGCAATGTAAAAAACGTTTTTTTTTTACACCAAATTGACTGATAGAATAACGAAGCAAACACAGACAACATTATTTTGAATCTGTACTGATATTATTAAAATATAATGTAATAGTTTGTGGTAAATTAATGTTTATTTTCCTATTAAGATTCTGTTATTATCAAATTTCCACTCGCCACCGACATTAATTTAATGTCATGTGAATATTGACTGAGTACAGGGACCTCGAATTCTAATGTTTTCCAGGGCCTTGCAAAACCTAGGAACGGCACATATAAACACAATAACGCCAATTACATATTGAAACTTAAACAACAATATTGGAAAAGTATTTTTAGTATTTTTATTTGAGATATTTAAACCGTAGATGTTCTAGTTTTGTGAAAAATGATAATGGAAAAAAATCAACCAACATTTTTTTGGATGCCACGAATATCATTGATATTATGAAGTCAATAGCAGATTCTAAATATTTTAATATTGTCAGTACACAAAATATAATATAAATATTGTTTATTTATTAATTTTAACAATAATATTGATTGTACCTAATAGTGTACTGTATTGTAAATGTATATGGATTTTATATGGTACATCATATATTGAATAATTTTGCTTTTGACTATTATTTTACAGAAGATTTTGTGTTATGCAATTATTATTTTAAATTTGGTAATTTAACAAAAACGGGCAAATAAGTTTTAATTAACTCGCGTTTGTTATTAACATAATTATTGTAATAATAAATAATAATCAATAATGTACACCGCAGCCAAAAATCTGTTTTTATTTATACTATATTATTTGACACAACGGATTCAATTAAAAAATAAAAATTATAAAATGTAATATAATACTATAATTTATAATACATCAATATTATAAGGTTCAAATTTGATTAATATATTATTAGTTGTTTTAGATCCTGAGGAAAACTGAAGAGTAAAATGGTTTTACCATGTTTTCTTTAAATTTTCTATCGGTAATTCAAATTTAAAAGTATATTAAATCTATATTTTGCATCAGAAGTTTCATTTGACAAATTTTGAAATCCAAATTCGACAAATATATTACTTATACATGTTACTTTAAATACTTAATTTTTGATTCATTACTACATTCAGTGTTATTCATAAGCGCGATGTAAAACTGAAAAAAACTTGAAAGTATTAAATTCCATACTGTACAAACCTGCAATAATAAATATACATACTCGTATTCATATTTTATACTTTTTAAATGTAAATCTATTTTAAATATTTTGAATCTATAACTCTAATTCAATTAAATTCTAGTTAAAATTGAAAGGGTTGTGATATTATTTTTAATTATTTTTATCAACATTTTAAAGTTTTTCAATAATAGCTAAAACAAAATGTATGTTTTTACAAAATATTAATGATTACGATATATATTATAAATTAATCTTTAAACGTGGCTCATTTTTTATGTTCGATAAGAATTTATTACATTTCATATTTTAAAGCCCGTCGGTTGTATTCACAAAGTAATCCTTGATTAATATTAAAACTGTAAATTTCATTCGGTCTAATATGTGCTGTTACGCGTTTTATGAAATTATTATTATGAATATTACGATTTGCGATCGTTTAAGAGTGAATCTATTCAAAGTATTACGCTGAACCGATACACCCAAGACGTTTAAAAATGTATATTGTTACGGACAAAACAATCCCTCAGAGGTAGTATGGTATATTATACTATATTATAATATATGCGCTACGCGTGACGTTAGAGAAACCCGAATATACCTTTCAGGTACATTATGTATAAGTATATTGTAAAATTACGAGTTACCTATCAGGTTTGAATACCTATCTGTCATAATGTTGTCAAGACATGTCAATTATTTTAAAATACCATTTTACAACCGACAAAGTATCTACGTCAATTTAGAGTTTTATTTTTATTTTTTACGTTTAGCCATGAGCGATTTGCTGAATGTTTTACGTTATCCACAATCATAATAGCACGAGTAATGCCGAAACATATACACATCTGTATCATACTTGTACACAATATATATATATATTGTATACGTTTAGCTTATAAGTAAGAATACTGTATAATGTGGGAAACGATAATTGCTGCTTAAAAAATTATAGCAAGGTCTGAGTTAACATTTTTACAAAAAGTAATTTTTATTGCAAGTGACTCAACTTTTGAGCCTTTCGTCAAAACGATGATAGCGTCGAATAATACATTTTAAACACCAATTTTAAAGATTTTGTGTAAATACAGTAGATAAAGCTAAAATACGACTGATTAATATATTCATAAGTTTGACAATAAAAATCACATACCTAAGTATTTAAAAGGATATTAATTTTTCTGAATCTACATTTAGTTGGATAAAATAAAAATTTCATATTTTAAGTATAAATCTTGATGCTATAAACACAGCTGTTATCTTAATTAGATTAACATTAATATTGATATTGCCTAGAACTCACAATCAGCGAAATTCATGAAACTAAAGATCAAACTTTTTATAAACATTTTATTTAACAATATTTACAGCCAATTAATATTACAACATATTAATTTTCATATTTAAATATTTTATGTTGATTATTATTCAGTTGTCAACAAAAATAAAAAATAAATATTTTCTAAGTGTCCTATCACACAATTGAATAAGAAAATTAAAATATATATTTTCATTAGAGCTTAAAATATATCATAAGAAAAATGTTTATAGCAATAAATATTAATACCATTAAATAAACAAATTAGAAAAAATTATTTTTTATCTTTCCTTAATTTTAAAAGCGAAATGCACTAAAAAAATCGACACAATTAAATCTTTCATCTCTAGACAACTGTTTATTTTTGTGTATTTTATAATCGGCCTATACATTTGAACCAAAAAGAAAAATATTAAGGAGTTGATCGACAAATCTTTTTCATTTACCCAAAAATACACCATTGCTATTTCAGAGAGTACTTTATATGGCTTACAGCATAGCTAAACCAACATTAGTACGTATATTTACTATATCAATTTTGTAATCCTCATTCCAAGACAATACATGACCCAAATATTTCAGATTTTTCTAATGCAGTAAAAATATTTATTCAGAAAATAATTTAATAAGTCAAACAAATAAAAAGATCCATTATATCGATCATGATCTTCATATAATAATATTGAGACGAATATCTATAGAAATGTCTTAGTGTTAGTGTTTATTGGCTAATAATGATTATTATTTTAAATTTTTAACATGAATTTAATTAAAAATTTTTTTCGATAGCGAAAAATTTAAATAATAATAATTGTAACACATTTTTTTTAAAATTTTATTGAAGTATTTCTATGAATATGAATTACACCTAAATATTTCTTATATTTGCGAAAATATGTATTTCAATTTTACTTGGTTAAATGCTTTTCAGAAGTTATAACTATAGAAGTTATTTCCTTAACAAATTGTATTGATTATTTCTTGGTATTCTAAGATAGATTCTTATTCTTGCTATAAACAATGTTATGTAGGATTAACAAAAAGTTGAATAGCAACATAACATTTATTAATTTTAATATTAAAGACGTATTGACTAACCTAATTTTACTTAAACTATTTATTACCATTAATTTTAGAATATAGGATATTCTAAAACTAATATTATTATATTTCATCTTCTTCTTCTTCTCTTTCGCCTTTCTCTCTACTATTTGGGGTGGGCCATCATTGTCCTAAATCATAAATTTAATACTAGTATTAAAAAATATAAATTGAGAAAATAATTAAAAAAGTAGTACTTTTTACATTTTTCTACGTGAATACCTTATTAATATTATAATTGTATAATATTAATGATTAATTAACTATTTACATTTTCTTTAATTAATATCTAATCGGTGGCAATACTTTTGCCAATTTGTGGTAGTCTAATATAAAATAAAAACCACCGGCATGATTTTTTGCGTTTTCAGTTAAAATGTGTTATTTCAAAATCCTAAAAATATCATACAGTCGTATTTAGTTGTGAGTATCTCTTTTCAGTGGCGTAGCTAGAATTTTCTGAGGAGGGGTGTTAATTTTAAATATTAAATATTATATATAATACGTACAAACTAAAACTTTTATTTTAATTAATTAATTAATATGTATACATAATGTCTGTAACAGAAATGTAATGTGCATTCGAATAGCTTCACCGTAAATTATTCGAATATTCGTCTATTCAAATGCCAGTATTCGATGCTACAATACCTATTATTATTAAACGTTTTGTATTACGTGAAAACTTAAACGAATAATTTTTGTCACGTATTGTACTTTAGCATCGAATACTGATATTCGAATGGTCACCACGGACGCGTGGTTATCACATAGCAGTCCCCGTCGGCGAAAGTGTATATTGAAATACCGCATTACCACCGCAATCGCGATAATGTTAACCTGTATATATGTAATTGGTATTGTGCATTATTTTATATTTTATATTGTATTATCGATTTATCTATGTTCCTATAATAATGTAATATATGATACGGTTCAAGGGGGGGGGTGTCATATCCACCAAACACTCCCTTGTATACGCCACTGTACCTTTTGTTTGTAAAGTTGTATGACCTATTCATGATGACTTACACCTTGGATGATGAAAGGCTACTGGCCATTTAATATGTGTTGACACCGATTTAAAAATTATCAATTAAACACCATTCAAACAACCACAACCTATATAAAAGGCCATCATGAAAGTCAATGATTATAATTAGAGACAGGAATTTTATATTTTTACATATTTTTACTGAGAGTATGCAACTTCTTTTACAGCATTTAAAAGCATATTTCAAGGTTAAAGAATATATTGTATGATACAAAATAATATGTTTGAGAAATCTGCTCGTTCATACCATATTCAGGTTTATTTTGAACATTTAATAAAAAATGTAATGATTTATAAAAAAAAATGTACAAACCGTTACTTTTATTTGTTTTTTCAGTATTTAATACATTTTTATGAAAAATAATATTTACCTATGCATATAAAACATTATTTTAATGAAATTATAAAGTATAAGAACATCTTATTTTTAAAATCTTAAGCGCAGTATATAAATCCAGTCTCTAATTTCATACAGTGTAAATTTATTTATTATTATAATATAATCGAATCATATGTTTGTAAATAAAATCCTAATATAATATATTTTATTATTGAAGTTCAATTTTTTGCTTACCTTATCTAATAGTAAGCAAGCTGAACAGTAGGCTTTGCCATAAAACTGTTTGTAACGTTAAACGAAGTGATTCTCATTAAAAAGTATATTATATATATATATATATATATATATATATATATATATATTACAGTAATTCTGTGATAATATTCACACTGATCACAGTATATATAATAATAAGATAACAGATTAAATCCAATTAATATGGCGTCAAATAAGCAATAATAGTTGTTTTATATATGTTTTTTATTAATAAATATTACTAAAGTCCTTATTATATATTATAATGTGAAGGTTACATTTTAACAATTACAGTTATTGGTAAATTATAAATATCAATTTAACTTTCACATGATTTCTGTGTACATTTAAACATAAATATTAAACTAAGTATTTTTAATAGAAAGGTTATGAAATTATATGTTTTATCATAAGAAAAATGTTGGTTAGTTTGGTTTTGTATTATAATTGTTTTTTTTTTTTTTTTTTTTTTTATTAAAAATTGATTTTGAGAAGTCGGTAATGTTAATTCAGTAAAGGTTTTATAATTAATAGGATTTTGGATTATATTATAGTAAATTGGTTATTAAACTTAATACCAACAACATGATCACAGATTAATCTTAATTTTTATTTCTGGAATTCTTAATTTTATTAACAGTATAGAAAAGTACTGTTATAACTGATCTGTACATTGTAAAAATAGCCGTCCCAAGAAGGAGGGCAATGGGGAAAGTACCCTAAGGCGTTCAAAGTATTAAGAATTTTGAAGGTGCCATAAAAATGATTGATATTAAGAAAAATTTGGTGTTTTATTTTAAATAGGTCTTACTTAATTTTTCATTTATACTAAAATATCTAAGATATTTATAAGTACCTATCAAATTGTTTATTATATAGAAGGATTGGAAAACTGGTGGCCCTCAAGCCTATTTTATCCGGCCCGTGCCATATTTTCAAATTACATCATACAATTTTAAAGTTTATCATCTATACTTTATCTTATCGATATAATAATTGTTATCTGGTATTAAACATTGTTAAATGTCTAAATTTCATATGTATGTATACGTATAGCTTTCAAACAAAGCTGTTTGTTTCGAATTATTTAACTATATCAGTTTCTTCGTATCACATCTGTCGTGTGTGTTGAATTTATTATTTCAGTGTAGGTATATAAATTATAATTAAAATTCATATTTTGAATGACCTTTTTTTTCTATGCTTTCACCCGTTGGATTTTAATTTTCTAAAAATTGGCCCTCTCGTAACTTTGAGTTGCCCATCCCTGTTATATAGTATTAAATATGAAATTATTTAAGTAATGTAAATAATCTGTTACGTGCCTACAATAATTTATAAATATTACTATTTAAACTGAAGGATAGAATATTATTGATAAATTATTTGATGATTATTTATGATTAAAAATTAGGTATAACTTAGTATTTACTGTATAGGTAGTTGACCATAACTATCATAGTCAATAGAATTGATTTTATATTATGACAAATATTATTTGTGGATCACAATGACTAGGGCTGAGAACTTCTAGTACTTATAAATCTCCAAAAATGTATGCACCTATGCATTTAACAATCCAAAAAATATGTACTTCTAAAAAATTTATAAAATTTGGTACCTTAATTATAAAATGTATACAAAAAATAAATTAAAAATTATATTTTAATTTATTAATAAAAAATTTAAAAATAAAATGCTTTTGTCTTCTACATTTTCTTCTCCAACATTGTAAAATAATAAAAATGTATTTTGTAAAATTACTGAAGTCCACGAAAGGGTATTAATATTTAACTAAATGTTTTATTACTTTTACTATTGCATTGAATGACAATTAAAGAACGGTGAAGAGAGGAGGCAAAGTTTCATCAAATGTTGTTGTCCTAGGGCGTTATTGGTAGTTAGGACAACACTGATTGTACACAATATTTAACAAAC
This sequence comes from Sipha flava, assembly GCF_003268045.1. Lineage (NCBI taxonomy): Eukaryota > Metazoa > Arthropoda > Insecta > Hemiptera > Aphididae > Sipha > Sipha flava. Next base: position 569,295 of record NW_020271745.1, read on the forward strand.
CAGGCATAATTCAAACGCTGTCGTCATTTTAAATCGGATACAGCAATAAAAAATCGTTGTATTCACTATTTGGTATTTTGACTAAAATAACATTTTAAATTTATTTCCGTCATTAAATTCGCATTATTTTCGACAAAAATAATTCTGCCTTGTAGAAGGCTAGAACTGAATTTAATCATTTATTTGGAAATATCAAATTTTATTTTCGCGTTTGAAAAATAAAATGATAAAACCACTTAGTTGAAAATTTGAAGCGTTATTTAAAAATGTAAAAATGAATTGCGTTAAATCTGTATAAATTCGATGCTGAACCATTGCATACAACTTTTTGGAATTATATTACTGCTCTTAAAGTGTGAATCGACTTATAATGGAATTCAGTAAGAGCTGCTGAATAAAGGTCAGGATGATGGTTGTCAATAACGAGGAACCCTTCAATCACATTATTCAATTTATGCGAATCAGTTGTAGCTGCTTGGTAAAGTGATTCCAAATTATGGGTAACGTAAAAGAATGTCCCTTGTGGTTTATATCGGTAATGCCTCAGTATTTAGGTATGTGGCAACATAATTAAGTATGATACACTATTGTTAGGTCGTTCATTGTAGAGATTGTTGTAGCGTAATATAGAAAAATTCTGCATACTGCCCACCATGGAACATAATATTTTATTTGTTTATGAATTATGAATCTAAATTTTTAAAAAAAAACGTTATCAACAACTTAAATGGCTTCGCATTTTAGAACTAACTGTATCTTAAACAAATATGTGGTATGTTAATAATAATAATAATAATAATATGCATTGTGCCCGTATATAATATTCTATTAAAAGCATAACACTGTGTATATTTTTATGAAATAATTGTATAATGTCATACATTAATGTCAGTTTGGGATAAAATAATATTAATTGAAATAACGTCAAACACGGTTTGGTATAAAACACCACCAACGTTTTTTGAACAAGGACAAAACAATTACATGCATTTGTCAACATAAGTATTAGATCTGCGAAGAATAATATATGCTAATATAAAAGATTAAAAAGTATGTGTTTACAACATTTAAAAGACTGTATTAAAAACCACTTGTACATTCATTCCTATTAAATGTTATATGAGTCCATTCTCACATTAAGGTGTTACTTCAATAGAAGGACAATCCAATCTAAATGTTTACTTTAATATGAGTTTAATAGCCTTAGGACACTCAAAATAATATACGCACTAACTCCTTTACTTATAGTTGCAAAGCTACACGGTATAATTGATATTATAGCTTCCAAGTGTATAATAAGTAATAACGGTAAACTACTAATTTCTATAATATTATATGGAAATTAATACTAATTAAGAATTTATTATTAAATGTATTTCACTTCATGTGCAAGCAATGATAGGCCCTTGATTATTGAACTAATTAAAAATCAATATAAAACATGTGGTACCACAGACCTCAACTATTTTTTATGTTATGCATACGGTAATTTTCTGCACTGACATAAAAAAAAACCCTGTAAAATAGTATGAGACTAAGATGATATATAATGGAGCTATAATTTAAATCTTCTAAAACATTTTGTATTATAAAATATATTTGTATGCATTACATATAATATTTATATGCCTACCAACACTTTTTCAAAGTGATTTTTATAAGGTCTTTCTTATTGATATAAGCAATCAAAATATAAATAATATATTTATTTATTAGGTATTAAATACTTACATTTGATAAAGTCCACATGTCCAAATATGTACAATATATAATTACAAACATATAATAAACAAGTGATACAAAAATATTTATATAAAAAATAAATAGTAATTATTACATTCACTTTTATAGAATTAGTTATACAATATTTATATTAATTGTTTGTTCAAATAAAAAAACTAATCTGGTGAAAAGTTTGTTAGTATATAGTATTATTTTCACAAAAGACTAAATCAAATAAAACAAATTTATAGTAATTTTTTATAATACATATTGTTATGATATTTTTATTGCAAAATAAATCAACAGTAATTGTTGATAATTTTTTTCTCGTTAATCAGTTCAATATTATTATAGAGGTCTTAACTTAATCGAAAGATGAAAAAAAAAAGCAAAACTAATCGTTTTAAAACATCATATTTGTTATCAGCTATCAAATATATGTATTATGAATTAAATTTTAGAACTCCATTTTAGGTAGATAACAACAGTTCTTGATAAGCAGTTCATTAAATATTTTCAACTTATGGGTTACTTATTTATGGGTACTCATTGGTATTTTTTTAAAAAAATGGAGTATTCATATTCTGGGTAACTTTTTGTGTTTATAAAAACTCATTTTGCACAATTTGAATTTATTTATTCACTATTATACATAGTTGCAACAAATTTTATTATTTTCAAATAGGAACATACATTTTTGGTATTCAGCAATTTTAATTGAATTTATAATATTAAACCAGAACCTATATACAAATTTTTAAGTATAAAAAGTTTTGATGAATTTTACGAAACATCTTCTGCTACTATATTCTGTTCATTTAGTTTTTGAATGTTTGTTATGTCAGTGATCTAATGGTTAGATTTATGATTTTTTTTTATCGATATTTTTCAAAAAAATATTTTATTTTAGAATTTGAAATTCAAAATATTTTTTGCTTTTTTAAAATAAGTTAGCATTTTAAAATTATTAATATAAAAAATAAATAAGTTATGCAAAAATATTGTGTTGTAATGATTTTAAATGTATAAAAGTATTATTTTTTCAAAATTATATCAATTGACGAAAAAAATGAGTATAAAAAACAACACTTGACGTATATATATAAAGTTATTATGTTAATGCTAAAATATTTAAGTAGGTTTTCGCTAGAATTTAGAGATGCACATCAGCAGTAAGTGGAAAAGTAAGTTTTGTAGTTTTTTGTTATAGAACATTTCATTTTTATAACCTTTATAATATTTCCTTAAATATTGTACGTCAGCAAATGAGTACCATTGTATTATATACCAACGTTACCGGGAATTTTCATGAGCACGAAATGTGATGATTCTTCCGGTATGACCCCGGGTACCCTTCTCCCTAACTACGAACAAGGGTTTCTTCTCCGTTGACCGCACAAGCAGCAACCGTGGGAACTAGGTCCACAACACTTTCCCTTCGCATCTCACACTGTTTACAAATCCTGAGTTTGTAGTCCTAGTACAACAAAATATTTTCGTATCGTTTATATATTTTTCTACATGCTATAATATTATATGTTTATGTATGTTAGTATAATATTCATAATTCAAAATTTAAAACGTTCAGCGTTTTTTTTTTGTTTTTTTATTTTATTTATTTATTTTTTTTTTTATGGTAACGTACATACGAATTTGGAATTCGAAAAGAAAAACATTTTTCTATGAAATCATCAATCTTGTTTTTCAACAAAAAACATGCACACCTTCAATCGTAATTGCATGCGCGCATTTGTGCGCCAAAGTAACAGCATCATATCTGGCCGTTAATAACACGGATATGTGTTATGCAATTCCTAAAGTCCAAACAACCACTAATAGTTAAGTATAACCAATAGTCGTCCAAGCAATAACTAGGTAGTACCACTAATTTCAAATGCTACTCACTGAGTATCCAAGTACTTATAATTAATGGTAATACTATAAATGCCACGGGCATACTATATTATATTCGTTTGCGGTTCAATCAATTTATTAATGTAAAATAATATTACACTTATAGAATTTGAATTAATGGCCCTTGATTGGTCAAGTGGGGTTGGTGTGCATGAAAGAGATGAACATGTGCATAAGTCGTCAAAAAATATAGTTTCTTTTTTTTTTATCGAAAATTATATAGCCTACCCTTATTTGGCTCATTGACTTTATCAATATGGTTAAAATCAAGGTCGTAATTAAGAGAGGAGATGAACAAGGCATGCTTCTGCACCTTTAAAGTACTTATCCATCCTGCAAAAAATATAACTTAATATAACTTTTTGGTAATACATTTTTTCTAACATTCGATTCCATTAAAACACTGATAAATAAATATATATAGTTTTAACTTCTACATTAATTTTTAATTTTTTTGCAGATTTATTTTAGAAAACTTGATCGAAATCTCATTTTATTTATTAAATATACATCAAATGAATTAGAATAATTAAAGGAAAATATTTTATTTTTTGTTTCTTAAGTGCCTAATAAAAATATTAATTAGTCTTTTTACTTTTATTTCTATGTCTACTTCGACCTAAAAAAATACATAAATTCGTAACCGATCATGTTTTAAGAAAATTAATTTCTAAAAGAAAAAAATAATAATAAAACAATTTTAAACTGCATTACAATATAATATATTATCACTTAACATTCCGACCGAATTATGAAACACACCTATCTTCTTGTACTCCTAATAACCTATAGATATATTATTTTTTACTAAAATATTTGCTACAGTCTCATACGTAAGATATTATTTTTATTTTTAATATTTACAACAGAGTAAGATAACATACAGGTATATTAAACTATTTTGACGACATTATTCAAACACAAATATGTTTTTTCTGTATCCCACTAAAATATTAAATATTATTAAATAATATTTTTTAAATACCTTATCTTACTGTCGACATTTTACGTATTCACGAATATTTTTATTTTAGATGAAAATCCTAATTTAAAAAATAATTTATTATATTATTCATGAAAATAATATATGACCCAGATTAAATTAATTACAAATTTTTAAGGTCATCGACCGAATATTTTATCAATCCGAAACCATAATTTTTATAAAAACATAAGCTATAGCCGCTATAGGTAGGTATTTAAATATTATCAAAACCTGTTTCATTAAACAATGACATCAGAAAACATGAATAAAGTTTATTTATTAATTATTTATTTATTTATTTATTTATTTATTAATTTTATTTATTATTATTATATTTGTTAATTATTTATACTGTACGAAATTGTACTTCCATCTAGATTTTCGTTTTTTACCGTTATATGTATTTTACACAATTTAAATACTGCTGAGACTCATTATTACAAGTATTGATTATTCATACACATAGCCGTTAGGTAAATACATCATAATATGATAATTTATTGTTAATAAAAACTTGTATTCGTTCAATAGTTAAATGAGATTTAGGTGAGATTCTATTCACATGAATTCAAGTTCACGGAAATATGGAAATTAAACTGTTGATAAAGTAAAAGGAGAATTTATATTTTTTACAAATAAATTGAGAAATGTATTTAATGTATTAAAATACTTATAAAATTACTTTAAACGTTTCCAGTACTTAAGTGTATATGGGTTGGGCATATCCCGTTTCCACCAAAATGTATTTTTGTGAAAAGACGTTTGGGAACCATGTACAATTTTTACATATTCTTTCATTATAAATTTTAATACAAGTATATAACAATAATATATTAGTCGAATATAGGCACATTTATATTAGAGTTTTTATAATATTACATATTTTCACATTATAATATGTCTATTCTATTTAACAAGTATAAACAAATATAAGTCAGATATTGTCTCGAAAGAGTTTTGAAAAAACACATATCGTCATTTTTAAATATTTAAAAATTTCATAAAAATATAAATTATAATACAAGTACATGTCAAATTTTAAAAAATTACATTTGTAAGTATAGGTCAGGTTTTAAAAAATCTTATAATTAAAGGAAACAGTTTTGACAAAAGTGTACCTACTAATTTCATTGGAATTTTTTTTTATAATTGCGTCTTCTGTAGTTTTTAAACAATTTAATATTTTTTTGTTTTTTGGAATTTTTTTTATATTATTTTGAACACTTAATTTTTATATATTTATATATAAATATATATATATATATATTTTGATAATATAATATTTAAACCGTTATTATGGACGATTATTATATATATTATATTATCGACATTACATTTATCGAAGATTATCAGTGTACTTATACATTACAAATATCTTTTACACATATCATAACATATATTAATATTGTTTAAAAATTAAAACCAATGGTTTCCAAACTTTTATTGACGAAAACCTTTTTCGTTTTTTGCAGAAAAAGGCTATGGCGGAAACGGTCAATATTATTTTGGCGGAAACGGGTAACTCCCTATGAGTTTAAGTAAGCTTTATCAAGAAAAAATAATCGTATATGTATGAAACTTTGATTATTAATAAAATTACACGTTTCACACGCATACGAGAAAGAAAGAATAAGAAAAAGCGTGATTCATATCATATAAGATTCTCGTATAATTAGTAAGTTGTATATTTATTTTTTATTTTTTTTTATTTATTTTATAGTTAAGAAAAATTAATTTGCCTGTGGTAAAATTATTCTTATAACTGCTTTCAACATGATCGTGTTTAATTCAGTGATAATTTCAGGGAGTGACCAAGAGGGGGGTATTATTTCGGGTATTACTTCCGAAGAAAAATGTATACTCCCTACTCCAAAAAAATATATTTATTTACTGATTTTTCATTCCTATGACATACCATAATTGTATGTAAACAAATAAATTAGACATAACACTTGAAAATATTACACTTCCATAGACTTGGTTTACTTTAAAAATTTAAAAATAATTTAAAGTTGACGTGTCCGTTAGAATATAATTATTTTTGTACGGTATATCTTAAAATTGAACGCAATACAGTTGAGAGAACATACTAGACATTTCAAATTTAACATTTATATAATAATACGTTCGTACATTTTATTAATACACGTGTAGTTAAAGTTTGTGTACACAGACGACAATGAACTTTAATGCCTTGGTACCTGTTTACTATTTAGCATGTAGTCATACCCAACGTTAGCACTTATCACTCATATTCCTAATGAATAAAAAATATATAATTAAAACAGTAACTTAGAATTTTGATTGGCACGCCACTGTTCATCTATCAATAAATTGCAACTGTTGGGTGATAAGTATACATAATGATCTGATAATAAACAGAATTAAAAACCTCATGTTATAATATTTTTTCGTTTTTTTTTCATCGTATTAATAAAAAAAACGAGAAAAATAATATTAATTTTCATGTTCAATTGATAGCCACTTAATTTATATATTATTATATGTATAATATATAATAATTAATTCATTGTATTCCATGCATTAGTTTTCTATGACTCGGAGTTGTTATAAGATATTAATCCAAGATTGTTTTATATAGTGGTAAAAGAATAGAATATTTAGTGCAGTAAATTTCTTATACAATGTATACATTATTTCTTCCGTAAGTATTAATAGTTAATTTAATCTTTATAATATTCAATACCTATTGTCTATACATACATAAATGTATGTTATATTATACTAACCTTGGCTTAAAATCGTTTTTGAAATATAATGATGAGGGCCTACACTTAGAAAAAGTATTTTACCGGTTTTTTCTCTTTGGTGGATGATTACACTTAAATAAATTATACTTGTGAGCAGTAATATAATACTATTCAGATACCAAGGCAATATACATTTTTCAATACCTTAAATTAATTCAGCTAACTAATATATTTATTTTTGTAATTTCCATCTCTATGAAGATTTATTAACCAAAAATATGGACCAACAGTACACACTAGCGATTCTTAAAGTGTGTTCCGTAGAACATAAGAGTTCCACAAGATATGAATGTGGTTATTGAGAGTAGTGGCGTGTGCAGAGGGGGGGATGATGGGGGATGTGCCCCCCTCTATGGGCTATTTTTAATCTTAAATGTTTAAAAACGTATTTAAGAAATACGATAGAGCAGTCACGGATACATGGATTAACATTAATGAACATACATCGAGACATTCCATTATCTATAGAAAAAATAATTGATGAATTTAGTGTAAAAGCCAAAAGAATGAATTTCCACCTAGATTTGATTTTTTTTTTTTGTATAATAATAAAGAATAAAGATTGAAAATAATACATTTTTATTTGACATCCCCCTCCTCCATACCGAATTCCTGCGCACGCCATTGATTGAGAACAGTATTTGTAGTAAACAATAATCATGAACTATCTTTAAAACATTTTTTGGAGTATTAGTTTTTCAGTAAATAATTGAAAAATTGGGATTAAGTAGGAGTCCGATACATTGGGGTTCCACGAAATACAATTTATTTGGTAAGTGTTCCGCAGTCACAAAAATATAGGAACCGCTGATAAACACTATGTGTAGAGAACATAATATTAGTGTTGACTTTTTTTCAACGGCTTTTTTTAAAAGATACTGTAACAATTTAAAATCGAATAAAAAATTTGATTACACATTTCTACACTTACTCTTACTTTAATATATTACTATAACGATGTAAACTTAAAACTCACATTATTGAAAGTATCATAGTCATTATTGAGAGTACATTATTATTGAAAGTACAATAATCATTATTGAGAGTACAATAATCATTATTGATAGTAATAATCATTATTGATCGTAAAATACAAATAACGAATTATACAGCTGTTGCGTCTATATTATGTAGGTAAATTTACAAAAAAAACAACAAAACGTCCTTTATATGAAGTTTATAAAATTATTGTTTCACGAAACTTATAAATGGGACTTAATTTCTAAGCTTTTTGAAAGCCCAGATTGTACTGATGCATTGGATATTTATAAAAACACAAACAAACCATAAAATATAATATGATTATTTTTCGTTGTATTCAAAGTTCTAGACATGATTTGATTTACTGTAACAATAATCTTTCGTCATCTGTGTAAAACTGCAGTAGAGTAGACACGGTTGACAAATATTTACTTTGTTGTTAAAATGCGTTGTAATGTTGAAATTTTAATAATTAATTAATTGTTTGCATATATAATCATCTATATTCTCTAAGGTATATTATTTAATATTTATTAATTATTTAGTTAATATTCATAAAGAATGATAGTATATAACTTTTGAATGTGTTTTATTATATATCTGTCGTTTTCAAGTAAATTGCAATATGTCTATATAGTGGCATGGCAATAAATAAAGGACAATGAAAAATATCTTTTATTTTTAATAAAAATGATCTGTTAGAGACCGAAACCTTCATGAATTCTACAGTTCCAGTTCCGGTTCGGTTCAAGAAAAAAAAAATCGGTTCCGGTTTTGATGCCGATTCTGAAATTACTAAAATTTTGGTTTCAGTTATTAAAATAACAAAAACTTAGGTTTCGGTTTATTTTCGGTTCTTAAAAAATGAAAAATTAGTTTCAAGTTTGGTAATATACTAATGTGAGAAAAATTTGGTTCTGTTTCGATTATTTTAAAAATATTACTAATGTAAATTAGCGTAAATTATAGCGGTTAATACCAATTTTCAACCAGATATCCTATCATCACTTAAGTGGACTTAGGACTAATTAAGTAAAAGTTTATTCATCACCGTCACGACTACCTTGTTTCAAATATCGTCTCATGTTTTTTCATAGTTTAAACATTGATTTGTGAATCACCACTTATTATATCATTATTCAGTATTGAAATTTTTAAAATATAGCTCAGGCGTGCTGTACATCAGATAAAGATAGTCACAATCATAACATGCCTACAAAAAAGTTATTTGTAGACATAATTTTAGAATTTCTCGTTATTATGGGAATTATAAAACACATATACATTAAATAATGACTAATTTTGTTGCAATATCTATTACCGTATTACATTATTATCAGTTGTTACATAGAACTATTGTATACTTTCATAATTTAATGACACGTCTAAACTCTGTAAGTACTTGCATGATTACTTTTTAATATTATTAATCCCGATAATAATTATAATAGATCTACGTATTTGTGTATTTCTTATTACCTATCAATGACAGATATAAATAAAAATAATACAATTATAACTATACCGAAATCAATCGTAAAAAACCTTTAAAAAAAATTATCGGTTCCGGTGAGGTTCCGATTTTCAAATAAATACAAATAAAGGTTCCAGTGGGGTTCCGGTTTTAAAATTAATTTTAATTAGGATTTCGGTGAGGTTTCGGTTCCCAATATTCAAAGGGTTTCGGTTCCAAAACCGGTTCTTTTAGGTACGGTTCTAGTCTCTGAGATCTGTACCATTTGTAATTATATTACCGACTAAATAATTATTTACCTAGATGATTGATAATAACGCGTGTACAAAATTGTGTCAACAAATCTCCGGTATTTTTAATTTTCATTAAACATTTTTAATAGTAATAATTAAATATGTAATTACTTGATAAAATACGATTATTTTTTTGTTTTTATTAAATACGAACAAGAATTTCTAAGTGTTTTGCTTTTTATATTTATTAGTGTTAAATATAATAAAAAATTTTATTAAACATGTGGTTTGTCAAAAAATTATGTTTAACACACGCGTTATTTACAATTTCATCAGTGTATAAACATAAAACTGCGTAAAGTATCTAAGAGAATCATTTTGATTATTTAATTTTTTATCAAAGTTTTAAGGAAAATTATACATTTTTATCGTTTGTATTTTAATTAAAATTAGTTAATGATTAAACTAAATCTTGAAAAAAATTAGTTTAGATTACATTTTTAATGAACTGAATCGTTATTATTCAGTAATCCTTGCTATTTTTAAAGAAAATAAAATCATTCAAAATACTTTGATAATTTTTTTATTTTTTTATTTTTATCGGAGTACATACAATCTGTAAATTTATTTTTACAATGAGCATGCTTGCTTTAATAGTATAATGACATGAATAATTTGAATAAAGGAGTTACCCAGTAGTAACATTTTGACTTGGTTTATATTTATTTTGTTTTGTTATATATTTTAGATCAAGTCCCGACACCAATTTCTCTTTAGCCTTCTCGGTGTGTTTCCTGGAATGGTATTTGAATTTAGGGTAAGTATTAGGGGATTTAGATGGTTTGCAAGGCGTGCACGAAAGAGTTTGTATGATGAATTGGCAGTTTCAGTAATTTTTGGTACGTTTAATACTGTATGTAATGTATAGTTTGTGACATAGAAGGGAGCTTTAGTAATGATTCGTAATGTAGTGGATTGGAAAGATAGTATTTTATAAATATTTGATTTTTTAGAGGCACCCCATTGCTGAATCCCGAAGGGTAGTTTACCCGGTTTCGGAATTAGGATTATAACTGATACTTTCCAGCGAAGAGGAAAATAGGAGAGTCTTAGAATAGAATTTATTATGTGATTGAGGTGTATTAGTACTTTATTTGATAGCTGTCGCGCCACTTTAGAGGTAATTAAGTCTAGTCCGGGTGATTTTTTGAGGGGGAAAGATTTTATAAGGTGTTGGATTTCACCTTGAGTGAATGGTTTAAGAGCAAGGTATAGCGGAAGTGAAGATGTAAGTGAGCTTTCTATATGATTGGAGAAATTTTGATTTCCAATATTTTAATGGGATTGGAAAAAATCCGAGAGATGAGATCGAAAGGTTTCTGCTTTTTCCAGATCAGATTTACACCAATTTCCATTGATATTTTTCAATGGTGATTGTGGAAACCTTTGCTTAAGGCAACTTCGTGTGGCTCTCCACAGGGAGCTGTCCTTTGTGGTGAATGATGAGATCCAGTCGTTGAAGGAATCGTTCCTAAGTTTGTTTAAGGTGCGTTTAAGAGAAGAGGTGAGATAGTTGTAAATGTTTTTGTCAGAAGGAAGTCTAGTGTGCTGCCATCGAGCCTTAGCACGACATTTTTGCGTGATTAGCTCATTAATATGAGCGGGAACTGTTAGGGAATTTATTTGGCGTTTGAGAGGCACAAATAATGATTTCCATGCTGCTGTTTGAACGATTTTGGTGAATTTTTGGACAGCGTCATCGATGCCGTTTTGGGTCTTTAAACGGGTGTTTAGATTTATGTTTTGGTCGATACTTTCACGAAATTGGTCCCAGTTCATAATGCCATTTGTAAGACTTGCTCTGTCAGATTGGAGAGTAGGTTGAGTGTTAAGAGACAAGAAAACTGGGGAGTGATCTGAACATGGGCCAAGAAGTTTTTTTTATCAGGTGGTCTAAGTTGGTTGAAATTTTTTAATAAATATATCTAATATGTCGGGTCGTTTACGTGGTGATGTTGGCCAGTAGGTTGGATTTTGGGGGGGGGGCAAGGATAGTATATTGTTTTTCATTTATTACTTGCAATAAGGGGTGACCTTTTGGATTTGTCGAGTAATAGCCCCAAATTTGATTTTTTGCATTCAGGTCGCAGCCTACAATGAAATTTTGGTTTAGAAAGTTAAAGAAGGCATTGTATTGGGTAGGTAAGATTTTATATTTAGGAAGACAATACATAGCTGCTATAGATATTGGTACTTGTTTAAGCTTAATGTTTATTATTGCTGCTTGGATGTAGTTTTCATTTACTGTGGGACATGGAGTAAATTGAAGTGATTATATAATAATGATCGCGGCGCCTGCATGAGAAGTGTTGTCAGGGTGGTAAGAGGGAAATATACTATATCCAGATTTTTGAAAATTTTGAATTAGGAGTAAAATGTGTCTCAGATATCAATGCGATGTCAATTCTTTTTTCAGTTAAGGTTGTAATAAGTTCATTTTTGTGGTTGATTAGACCATTTGCGTTCCATAAGAGGATGGCTAATGACTGTGTTGTAAACGAGTTATTTATCATTTTGAGCGAGAAGACGGTTGAGTACTGAAGTGAGGAGGGATAAATGGGGATTTATTAGTGCTTTAAAATCGTTTAGAAAATTTGCCAATGAGTTTTCGTTAGTTTGATTTGTTGAAATTGGATTTTGGTTAGATGCTGCTTGAGCATAATAACTAGGGAAGAGATTTGTTTTTGGTGGTTGCTCCTGGGTAACTTTACAGTAGTTATTATTTACATTGTTTATATGACTATCGTTATTGTTAAAACTATTATTGTTTACATTGTTTGTATGACTATCGTTGTTCTTATTAATATTATTATTGTTTAGATTAGTACCATGTTTTTTTGAGGTGGGCTTATGGAAGTTTTGAAGGTCCTTGTAGACTTGGCAGCCTTTATAATTTGAAGGGTGGTCACCTTTGCAGAGAGCACATTTGGCGGGCAAAGAGTTGGGCTTACTGCAAGTGGTGGATGGGTGGTTTTCTCCACAGCGGACGCATCTTGGTGTGTATGAGCAATATTTTTTTGTGTGGTCGTAGTCTTGGCAGTTAAGACACTGTAAAATGTCTTTGCGTCTATGTAGTTTTTCTACTTTAATTTTTGTATTGAGCAATGATATCAGTGTAAATACTTCCTTATTGATTATTGCTGGTTCAAGATCAATAAAAAATATTGGTAGCTTGTTTTTTGTTTCACGTTGAAGAACGTTTGCCACTTGGTGGACTGTGAATCCTTTGTCTTCTATTGCTACACCAATTTCTGCGGTTGGCGTAGACGAGTGAGATTGCGAATGACTACGCGAAAAGCTTTTTCTTCTTGCGGCTGGTATGTGTGATATTATTGATTTTTTAGAAAATGAATTACTTTACGGCAATATTCGGGCTTAATTGTTTGGACTTCAAATTATTCGTAGATGATTTGAATTGAAAATTGTTAAGCCCGATTAGATTTATCAATTCGTTTCGGAATCCTATGAAATCTAACATACCACGTACGATTATTGGCGGTGGTGGTTTTATTTTTATCTCGCTGTCTTCTTGTGAGTTGTTTTCATTGCAGGTAGATTCATAGTTTATGGCGACAGAGGAAAATCTGTTTATCGTCGTAAATACTGGTTTGGTTTTTTTTGATTCAAGTGTATCTGTTATAGAAAGATTACGTTTTGAAGTTATCTTTTGCTTTTACGTAACATAGTTAACGTCATTATCTTCCATTTCAATTGATGAATTAAATACATCGCTTGCTAAACTTAATGTGCGAGTTTCACGCAAATTATTTTGAGTGTTCGATGACCCAGATATCGATTGTTTTGATTTAGTGTTGGTGATTGTTACTGTTTCATTTTGTTATCTGTATGGATTGCGTTGCCGACTAATGACCCCACGCTGGCTGATAGTCGGGCCGTTCTAGTGGTGTGCACTTTTTCTTAATTAACAGTTTATTAATTAAATTTTAAGACTTTGTTTAAATAAGTATAAGATTTTAGTTTTTTTTTTGTTATAGTATATCAGCACTAGATGTGTTTTTTTTCTGCATACGATAGAATAAAAATTGAAAAAAAAATTGAACCATTTATAATAGATATATGTTATAACGTATAGCAGACGTATTACAGACGTGTGTTGGGGACGATGTTCGCGATGAGACTTAGTTTGATAATTTGAAAATAAATGAGACATGGAAGTTATTACATTAGTATGATAGTTCAACGTTTATTGTCCATAATTATATCAACACAACATAGACGAAATTTCAATTTTTCACTGAGGGAGCTTGAAAAATGTTTATCAAACATATCCGGGGGGGGCTTTATCCCCTACGCACCCTTATAAATCTTACTCCCATCATCATACAAAATATTTATGTTTTAAAATATAAAATTTTAAAATGTAATGTCTTGGATTTTGGGGATTGGGCTATGGCTAAGTTTTATGGGGCTAACCCCCCAAATCTCCCTGATACACGTTTAAGCAACGCAATCCGTATAATTTTTCAGTAGCCATTTCATTATATTGTTGATTAATTTAAATTCATTAAATTTCAAATAAATCATAGACAAATGTTTATTTATTATTCCTTGAATGAAATTCACAGTTAGTATATTCATCGTTAATTCACCATGTGAAAATAGTCTGTTCCATAGTTATGATTAGTTACGACCAACTGCTTCATAAAAAAGTATCATTACAAACACATAACAAGTCTATGCATTAAATGTGTCTTAACAGTCAGAGTATTCTTTTATTTACTAAGTATCAGGGACAAAAATGAGGTGCAATGCCAAAAAGCAATGATTTAAAAAATTACCAATGATATGAAGTAGTTTTTTCTAATTAAAAGTTGACTCAGGAAAAAAATTATATTTTAAACAAGTTGAAGCGAGGAATATATAGATTTTAGAAAATTAATTTTCTTTGTGCTTAAACTTTCAATTTTCTGTGTAAACTATTTCATATCTAAAAATGAATCGAATATGAGGACCTATGACCCGCAAAGAGAAAATGTAATAAAGTTGGTACTCTTATAAGTCATTTTTTTTAATTTCTTTTATATTTTTCTAAATGAGTAATAAAAATTAATCTTAAAATTACGGTAAAATGTACGGGCTACAATTTATTGACAAATTTGATTTTTATCTATTGTAGCTCAAAATATTACTATCGTAAGAACTTAAAATTGTTGGTATTATTTCCAAAAGATTTTAATTTAATTGTATTATGAGTAGATTTGAAATATTCATGTTTTTTTTATCTTTTTTATTGAAGTATATAAGGCTTGAAAATTGAATACAAGATTATTCATAAGTATATCTTTGTAGTTAACAAAAAATTTTTTTATTTAAATTACACAAAAAAAAAAAAAATATTGAAGTATAAAATTATTATAAAATATTAAATTATAACGAAATCCAATATTTTAAAGAAAATTGTTTTCCAATTATTCAAAAGAATTTCAAATAAAACCATATTAATTATTTTGTTGTTCAAAATATTAACAGTAGAAATTAAAAACATACACTGCAAAATATTTATATTAGTAATTTTAACTGTAAATATTAAATTAATTAAATCCAAAAGTTATCCTAAAATGTGATTTTTTTTTTTTTTAAGCAACCTAATACTGAAATGATTGAGTACTTTTACCCAGTTACCCAAAAAAATGTAGAATATCTTTAAATACAATGACCACCTGATTCAAATGTCCTTTGCTTAGTATCGTTTTAAAATATCAATGGTACGTTGATTTCAAATGTATGGTATAAGAAAAATTCACCCATATCAGTCACTCATTCATGTATCTCGTCCGATTCATGATAAAGTTCTTCGATTTGTAAATAATTTTATGTAGAATATGGGGCACATTATCTTTTCTGAAGAATAAAATAAAAATAAACAAAATAAATAAATAAATCTCAAATATATGTTTGCTGTTTATAAATGAGTTCCTATGATTCGAAATTATCTCCTCTTTGAAAATCATGATTTTCCCGTTTCCGCTTAACACCTTGAGAAAGAGACTAGAAATGGTAAATATTGAGTACTTATAATAGTGTAGCCGTAAAAATGATAAATTGTACTCTGAATTAATATTTGGATACACAATTTATTAACACTCCAGAATAATTTATTTACAATATTTCTGGGTATAGAAACTTTTTCTTCTCATTCAGTTGTTTATCAAAGTATTACAGTGTTTATGATATAACCATTTGCTATGTACCTATACAACATAATACGGAGATAAAATATTGTATAATATTGAAATTTATTTTTTACAAAAAAAGCTGTTATAGCAGTGAGACTATTTAATGTTCTTCACACTCCAGTAACCTATATCATATCAAATAATGTTTTACTAAATAAATAAATAAATATCGTAGTTTAGGTACTATACTTAGGTTTAGATAACTGTCAGACCTTGTTGGCTCAGTTTATGAGTCCTTTTTGTGATAAAGAATTTCTAAGCACTTCAGTTATTTAAGGCACTTTCGATTCGGTACACATCACTGTTTTGAGCTGTCTTGCTGTCCCTCAATTTTTCTCCACTCTATACTGGATCTCACAAGGATTCATTCCGTGATTTCAACTACATCATTTTTATTTGTCCTTCCATTTTTCCTAGCAGACTATTTCTTTTTAAATTCTTATCTTTCTTTGATTGTATCAGTCCTAAATCTAATCTTCTCCTTAACTCTCATCCCATTCCAATCATTCATTCCATTATCAATTTTATCAATTCCTCTGGCTTCCTTATTTAAATTTATATTTATATTTGTTGCATAATAGTTATGCTGCTTAAATTATTACACGTAAACTTAATCTAATCTCATTGGTGTAATGTTTAAAGACAAAGACAAAATAATTTTTAAAAAAATAAATAAATATAAATTTGTCTTGAACATATTTATTATTTAATATAAAAGAGCTAATACTAATCCCATTAGGTCACATCCACATGCATATAGGTGTGTATCGAAATAAATCCTTATGAAATATGCACGTATATTCGTGGTTTGCAATTTAACTCGCACTTATTATGTAATTGAGAACTGTATGTTTTATAAAAATGGAAGAATATGAAATGTAATGATTTTTATAACATTCATGAAACAAAATATGTCAATATATTAACTTACATTTTTTGGATATTTAATTTTGTAATTTGATTTTTCCAATGTTTCTCAAAATATAAAACTTTTATGTAATAACATAGAAAAATACTTTATAGTTCCGAAATAATATTTAACCGACAATACGAGATTTTTTTTAACTTGAAATTTTTTACTACAGCCGAATCCTTTTTTTTTTTAAGTCTTATTGCATAAATTATTTATTTTATTGGTTGAATTTAAAATATTTCTGTAATGTAAAATAGAGTAAAATAAAATAAAATAAAAAACATATCAAAATATAGGATGATTATAATGATTATATTTTATAATATAATATAATATAATTTTATTATAATAATTATATTTTTTTTTTTTTTAACTAAATAAGATATGTTAATATGTGTAATTTTAAGTAAGGTACTCAATAGTATTATTATATTTATGCAAAATATTAAAATTATATGACCATTGCAACAGTGAATAACCTAACAACTACAGTAAGAACCGATTAATTTGAGTACTATGTACGAAATATATATTATCGGTTTTCAATAATATTTAAATAAATCGATCAACAATAAATATTCCATATACCTATGTGTTCGGTCATGCGTTAACTATTAAGTACACATTAATAAGTATACAGAGAACATTTATTCAAATTATTTTTAATTCGCTTTGATATCATCGCAGTGTTTTAGTGCCATGCGTAGGAAAAATTATAATAAATGTGACCCAGAAAAAAAATCGTTCGAGTTTCGGATCTCGTTGAGCATGTTATAAACGTAAATGTGTGTGGAGAGCAGGATGAATAACCCAAAGAAAAGTTTGATACATAATAGCCAATCATAGTCTATTACACGTATACGTCACAACTATAACTCGGTCTCCCGGCTAAAGGGTTTCGTTAAATGGAGTGCACGTGGACCCCGCCGACTCCTCGTCCATGAGTGGTTCACCGGGTGAGCCCTAACAAACCGCTACGGTACCTACTGCACCGGGTTAACAAGCGTCCATTCATGACACCCTATACGCACAAATTACATCCGCTGACAATCAACATACATACTGTTGTTGAAATTACGATTACGCACGAAATACGACGACGGACTTGTAAAGAATACATTATTGTTTGTTCACGTTTAAATTACGTAGAATTTATAGTGTTTGTAATAACTGTTCAAAACGTTATAGAATTCAATTGGGGAGCAACAAAATACGTCCTATTTCTCAAAAATACAATCGCAAAAAAGAGCAGAATTCACGCAAAACATTATTTAAAAATATTTGAATATTCAACATCTGTATCATACATGGTCTCAAATTTGAACACGATTGTTTAAAATGATCTCTTTTTATAAACGTCAATAGAAATAGATCAGCAGAATATTTTATATATTACAATCAATTAAATCCGTTGAAACATATTGCGGTGTAATGATTTTATAATTTTGACGATTGTATACCTGCTCTATACACACGTCGCGGTGTACACGTTAATTTTCCCGTCGAAATGCAGACACCAAGTATTCTATTAGTCAAAAAAATCAAGATTTTCAAGTCCCAGAAGTCCGTCCCGGTCATGGGACCTGTTGGTCGGAAATGGATTCCGAGGACTAGTCGATAAGGTATTTTTTAATAATAAATTCTTACTGCACTAAAAAAAAATGAAAAAACCTCGTCGTAAAAATGTTATGTTTTTCAAATATTTATTGCTATTGAAGTTAAAAAAAAAAAACTACACTCGCTATTCGCTTCAGAATCGTATTCGAATAAAATCGTGTGCTGTTTATTTTGTTTACGGATCGTTTGCCGATGAAGTCTTCGAAACGTTTTGACAATTTGCAGGAACGAGTGGGTCATCAAACGCGCTACCGAAGATTCGAGTAAACTTAAACGGGGCAATGCGCACGGTACAGAATGCGCTTGAACGGTGTGGTCGGACAATGGTGCGCGATCGCAGCGGCTCTAATGTAGATTGATACCTAATCATTATAAAACATCAGAAAAATATTGAAAAATTGACGAATGATGGATGGATCTTGGTTCTTCCCTGCAATGGAATTGAAAAGGCAATAACTTATTTAAAATAAAAGCTTGATGATATCACGGATAGTTTCTCTGAAAAAATATTTTGCCTTAAAAATTTCGTTGACAAACAGAAAATCGATGAAGATTTGAATAAAAAACATACATGACAAACGGTTACATTTCTTTCGAAAAACTGGTACATTGAAAAAAAAACATATTTGATTTTGATGTGCCAATACTTATATGCCATTTCTGGCCATAACGCCAATCTTGAGAAAATATTTTCACAGATTATGGCCAAATGCACCGAATAACGCAACTTCAAGTATAAACTAAAGAAAGTAACATTCAATTCAAATTTAATTTCAGAATGACTTGTTCGGAATTGCATACGTATGTCACGGGGAAACCAGATTAAGAAACAGGTGAAAAAGTCAGAAAAATATTATATTTCAATCAATCGACCAAATGTATGCTTTATTTAATTCCTGTAAGAATGTGAACCTCAATCTTATAAAGACGCTGTAAAATAAGTATATAATCGTGTATAGTATATTATTACAATGTTCTGTCAGCGGTTCTCAAACTGTGTACAACGGTGCCCTAGGGGCACCACGACCACTTTCTAAGGGCATCGCCATCTACGGTTCATAACAAATAGTTTAAAATGTATAAAATTGTTTTATCTTATTGTTTTCGTAAAAACTTTATAGAAAATAATGTAATATTTTCTATTGTATAATCGGTTATTCTCATTTTAACCTTATAATATTTTTATATAATAATTATAATCAGTGACGTCATTGTGGGGAGGAGGGGGGCAAGTGTCCCCCTGACAATTTTTTGAGAGATAAAGGTATAATTTTGCCCCCCCCCCCCAGATAATCCAACAGTACAAACAGCACCTTTTATCAATGAACTCTTATGAGTATTATTTAACAATATTGGTACCTAGTACCTGCTACCTACAATTTATGTTAATCTAAACCACAAAATGAGTTAAAAACCTTATGTAAAATCAAACAATTAGATATACTGTGTAAAATACATACAATAAAAATATGTTTTAAATATTGAAGGGAGGGGTGTCAGGGTTTTGGTAATAATAAATATACTATATGGCCCCCCTAGATTTTTTCCCAGTTACGCCACTGATTATAATCATAATAACAATCATTTTTATTTATCTAATATTTAAGTTAAAAAATGCATTAATTTATAACCAAGTTAAATTTTATTATAATTAATAAAATCGGCTATCAATAGATCTTTTTTTGTTTCTGTCTTTAATGTTATTCACAGCCAGGGCACCGTGGCTAAATTAGGTCCAAAAAAAGTTTGGAAACCGCTGTTCTATGCTTTTATTATTTTTCTATGCAAATTACATTGTGTTCTGAATTTTATAATTCAAAATAATTTAATAAAAACAAAAATGTTGTAGATATTGTTTTAATAACTGTCCCGGTCAACACTTAAACTTCAATGGCAACCCTACGTTACGCGCGCACACGCCTAACGGTTCGCGCGTCTAACGGCGGCCACCGGATGGATTGAATTCGACGCCAAGGTCGGACACACGGAAACATTACGGGTGCACCCTCCTCCGCCGGCCCGTTCAGGTGCTATTCCCCTCTACCCTCAGGGGGGGGGGACACGACAGTTTTTTTCGTCGCGGTCGGCATTATTTCGTCGGTGCGCGTTCTCAGGTGTCCACCGTAAACGCAAATGCGCGCGCGTCAAACCGCACCGTGTACCAGGCACGTGGCAGAATTTTATTTCGGGAGGGGCTGATCGAAATTTATAAACAGTCATATAGTAAAACAAAAAAAAAAAAAATAAATAAAATTTAACGATTTAAATATATATTACAACCTACACAGTGTATGTATTAGCTATTAAGTACTAAATAATAAGTTTTAAACGTTTGGCTCGTCTACTATTAGCAAACCTGTCTAAAATCATATCATCAGTTATAAAAATATTTCTATGAATATTTAATAATGCTAAACCGACGAGACGATACTCTGATGTTGAGTCTTTCGAATACGCTTTTAATCTTCGCAGCATTGAAAAAATGCGTTCAGTATTCGACACAGGAAGTATGGCAAGTATTTTCAGCAGTTGGTAGAGATTAGGGTACAATGTTTTATCACAAGAAATTAAAGCGTCTGAGGAGGTAGAAGGTCTTGATGATGGTACTATTAAGGTCCATTTAGAAATCCATAAATCGTGTAATATTGTTTGTTGAACTGCAGCTCTATGCTGCTCGGTGATTGTTAGCGACAGGTTTATAAATAGTAGAGGAAGTTATTTATGTAATTATAATAATATGTTTAAGTGATGAGTGGAGTGACAAGAGAATATGGAATGAGGAACGAATATGTGAAATGTAGTATTGAAGTAGCGTCTAGAGTGGACAAGACGAGAAAAAGTAGACCGATATGGTTTGGGCATGTGATGGGACGAGAGGAGGATGTAGCGTGTTTTCAACTTTTCCTGTGGGGATTTTAAAATGTTTAATAGAACAACTGAATTATATTTTATTTTTTAGTATAAATCCAAGTTAAAATATGATATACGAAAAAAACATAGATGATTATATCAAACTCATAAAACCACGAAAGGGATTTTAAATAAAAAAATTTTCTAACTTACTAAATTTTGAACGAAAAATGTATTCATACATTTTCAAAAACGTAGATAAATCATTATTCCGATATAATGTTTTAAAAAAAAAAGGTATTTCTTAATTGATGTTTATTAATGAGATTTTATGAATAAGCAACAAACCGAGTTTTTCACTTTTAAATAAACCGTTTGCAGTGTCACGGACAATATCGGCAATAAAAATATAAATACATAAACAAACGATTGGAACACGATGTTTACACGAACTAGTGGAAAGCAATATTTTTCAGAACGCTTGTGTCTCGAAACGCAATATGTTTCCCATTAATTGGTCAGCGTCGACCGGTACGTAATACGTATTGCGTAAGACAAAACGTTTCTATTTCACGATTGTCAATTAGGGTTTTAACAACATAATGAATTAAGACACGCGTCCAAGTCGTCTCGCACAACACACACACACACACACACACGCGCATAGAATTGTTTTGTTATCAGCCAAACACACGCACACACACACACACACGCACGTATGCACAATGTTCAATCGTTATCTGAACGGCGAATGGTTACAATCGCAATTTTTTTCTGATACAATAATACTATTGTTCGTGCCGCGGTACGGCAATCGAAAACGGATCGTATTCGACCGGCGCACGTGTAGCGTTCACGGGTTACAATGCGGTCGCGTTCATCCCGTCGTCCGCGTTTCGCGCTTAAAAAATCACGTACGGCGGATTCCGTTGGTCTCTTTTGGCCGTTCGTTCGTTTATTTCCATCCATCGTTCCCCTCTCGGCCGACGACGGACCCGGGGGTTCGCGCTCGTCAACGAGTCGGCGGCCGATCCCTCGGACCCGACGGGGCACCGACGACTGACGGGAGGGGGCGGATGAAGCCGAAGATCGGCCGGTACCGAGTTCGTCTCGGTTTCGTGGAAAAACCGGCGGTCGCCGCGCGGAGAGGGGGCGATATCATTGTTACGGGTGGACGGAGGGGGCGGGCGAGCATGGTTTGGGGTTTTCGGGGAATTCCGACGGCCTAGGGTGCAAGCAGTTCACGACGGGGATATAAACAGACCGGGATGATGTGACGCGGCGACAGAGAAACACCGAGAGGGAGGGCGGGAGAGAAAGATGGTAATACGACGGAGAGAGAGAGAGAGAGAGAGAGAGAGAGAGAGAGAGAGAGAGAGAGAGAGCGAGCGAGATAGGCGGAGAGAGAAAAAAAATAATCCAAATATTTCTAATCGAAAAAATAGTGGGGAACATTGGGCCGCGGTCGCGATACGCCCGGACGTCCACAGTGCGACGTTCTCGGTTGTCCGGACACTTACATCACGTCGTACGCCGTTCGAATCGTCAGCACAACGCGACAGTTTCCGTCTCGCAGTCGCAATCGCGATTGTAGCAATCACTCGTCTCGCTATCAGTATTATTTGAACCATTATCGCTGCGAGATTGCCCCGATGGACTGCGCGCGCGATGCTCGCGTTTCGTGCAACGCGGACATGACACAGTAGCCGTGTACTGCGCGATCGTCAATCGTCGGACATCTGACCACGTTATCGGCGACCGTTGATCGGAATCGATTTCCGCACACAGTCGTCTCTCAGCTGTCGACGCGTGTCCGCCGGCGCCGCCCGTCCGCGATTCGATTCATACGTGATAATAATTTTGGGCGCACGAACGGTTTTACGTAGGATTTGTTATCCGACAGACGCGTTTCGAAACGTTATCGTTTTCTGGTTTGCGACTTGTGCGACTCGACCCGACCGACGACGACGACGACGACGACGACGCATTTTAATAAGCGTTCGGATTCAAATCCGTAACCGGGTTTTCGTTCCCCGATCGTGCTCGTGCGCGCGTGTCGTTTTCTCGTGTGCCGCGTGTGCGTGCAAAGTGTTTGCGGGCGCGCGAGCGCCGGAGGACTCGGACGACGGTGCACTGGTAAGCTTAAAACCCCATTTTTGTTCCGTGTAAGATTAAACGCTGGTCGCCGCCGGAAAGTGCATCCGCTTTCGGCCGCGTTCGCTGTGCACTACGCGTATTAAGTGTGTGTGTGTGTGTGTGTTGCAATTATGTCGTTCCGGCTCGGGAAATTCAAAGCAATTCGACCAGCGCTGTAGAGCAAAACGATTCGACCGTTCGGGGGTTTCGTTCGAAACGGTTCGATGCGATTTTTCTCGACGCGCTTAACTTTCGGGTTCGTGGTCACCGCAATCGGCGTTCACCGGCATTATATTATTTCGTGAAACTTTTTCACCTCGAACCGGCGTCACATCTGCGCGATCCGGTGTAACGTTACAGCGCGCGTTGACTGCTACCGCGCGAGTGTGTGTGTGTGTGTGTGCAGCAGTGTGTCGCCGTAACGTTTTGTTGTGGCGCGCGGTCGTTCCGAAATCCTCCTGTGGGTTTTTCGACAAACCTCAACGAACCGTTCGGTTCGATTGTTGGCCCAGTGTGTCCACCAGCCTCCGAACAGCTGTGGGAACTTCAACTGAATATCGATTGAAGTCAACAGATATCGATTTATCTATGTTTTAAAATATTGTATTTACATGTTTATGCGATACGACGTTTCTCGTAAATAATTTGTGTGTAATATGACTGGGGCGAGAGAAATATGTTTGCGAAACAAATAACTACGTACCCTATCCAATAGTTTAAGTTTATCGATCAGAAAATAATTTTATTATTTTGCTACCGTTTTATAATATCAAGTATGTGTTCTCGTCTACTATAATCATTGTTTCTTTGCTATCAGTCACCGTTCTAAGAATCATCGGTTGATAATCAATCACCTTCATTTTTTTTTTTTTTTTTTTTTTCGTACCGCATATGAAAATATCGGGTATTGGATACATGCCGATGACGCGTGGTGTGCGCTCCGAGAGTAGACGAGTTGTCGTCGTCGTGGACCAAGGACAAATATCCTACAGCGTTCAAGGTCGTGTTTTCTACCCGTTCGTTTTTGTTTTTTCCCGTTTTTGTTTACATCTCAACACGATTACACGTGAGACATGATCTGTTCCTTCCATTACCGTCGCAGCGTTTTCGACATTCGCGCGCTCTAAACCCCATGTTTTTGTTCGGATTTTATGTCTTTTCTGCTCCTCGTCTTTCTGCTGACCCTTCCCCTCCCCCTTACGTCGCAATTCGACTCACCAATGTTCCCTACGTGCTGCCGAAAAATTATTATTATTATGATTGTTTCGCGCTTTTTATCTGCTGACCCGAGACAAATAATTATGATAATGTTATGGATGTACTCCATACACACAAGTTGTTATGTACTGTGTTAATACACTACAATATTTATGTAACATTTAATTTTTACACACGCTATATACTTAGGATGTATACTATAGGACGTTTGTTTAATAACATTATTGGTAGATTTCAGTTTTTTTTTTTTTTACATTTTTATCGATTTTTTCGTACTTAACAATATCTTCATCTATGATTGTTTTTCGTATATTTTATGTCCTAAACTTTATTTTTCCCGGATACTGTAATATTCACCTGAAACGAATTGCTCTGAGCATACATGAGGTTTCGTTTGATAGCCATTTTTTGCTTTTATTAATTTTTCAATGAGACCACCTCCTGATGTTCAATGAATTACGATACAATTTCGGGCTATTCATATGTAATTTTGTCCGTGCTCATTTTCATATGCATTTATACATGTTTATTTATGCTTCCGTTCGTTACCATTGGACTTGAACGATTTGACTGGCCAATTAGGGTGTTCGATGATTGATCTAGTAAATTGTAGTTTCCCAGACAAAAGCTAAAGGTATAGGATTTTGTTCGGTTGTCATAAAATTAAATTTATTTTTTGTATTATTTAAACATTTCAAAAATTTGATTCACAATGGATGGAATTGCATTATTTGTCACTGCATAATATACGTTCCATTGAAACGGTCTACGATAATATTTACTAATAATCATCACATTGTGGTCGTTCGAATCGATTGCGTGAGATTCCGGAAGACCACCAACATTAAATACCGATGTTCGTGCCTTTTATCAGTCTTTGTCCGAGTATTAAGTCGATATAATTATTTGATTTTGAATTTTATCGAGTCCTGAAGTAATAGATGGTTTTTCTTTAACGTAATTTGAAAAAATTAATTTGTTTTTTGTATGTTATCATGTAGAATAATTGTTATCACGTGCAATTCGAATGTTAGTTCATAATCCTTTATTGGAAAACAATCCGATAATCGTGTGACCTATAAATCACCATTTTAGAAGATTTTATTAATTTTGTTGCGACTTTGAAATAAAACGTAAGACAAATCAAATTTTTAACAATACTGTTATTACTTATTTGGAAAATTAGTGCATATTTTATTGCATAATCTATTCTATAAAAGTGTTGACCGAAGCCGATTCGAATTATACGACGCAGAGCCATAATTATTAGTGCGGGTTACAAGGACACACCGGGGTTTCCTCAAGTGGTAAATAATATTATTTTAAAATACCGTTGTCAAGTGTATGACACGGCGAATCCGTCGTGCTTATGTTGATCATTCAGTGACCCGTATGGGTACGGTTTCGTTGACGGTTAGAGGTTTCCGTTAATTTTAGTGACATTTTACTTTGT
Organism: Sipha flava; assembly: GCF_003268045.1. Lineage (NCBI taxonomy): Eukaryota > Metazoa > Arthropoda > Insecta > Hemiptera > Aphididae > Sipha > Sipha flava. Next base: position 595,819 of record NW_020271745.1, read on the forward strand.
AAATAAAGTAAAGTGCCTCTTCTATTGTAACAATAATATTACAATATATGAGGCGCTTTTAATTTTCTAAACATATTAAGTTTAAAATATTAACACCTATGTGTCTTTAAAATGTATTAATTTCATAATATCTTAATATTAATATAGTTTTATGATTCAACAATTAAAATATTAATGTTTATATTTTACATTTGGCAGCTTGAAAATGTTAATACACATATTTATAATACAAATACAAATATGTAATACAATTGAAACCGAGGATTTCATCATTGTCTATGTTCCTGAGCTTTGATGATTTAATTTTTGATATAAAACGTCTATCTAAGGTTATTATTTTTGGAATTATTATGATTTACGAACTATAAATATATATATGAAATAAAATCACGTCGACCAATAATAATAAATATTATTTGACTGTATATGGTAGGGTAGGGGGGTATTATTAGAGCTGAGACGATATTTTTACTACGCAGTAGTGTGTGGTTTATTGTGTAGTACGAGACGAATTTTTTATATTACACCTTTACGCCGTACCTGCATTTTACAGTAATATTCGTGTACGGTTCAAACATTTCGAGTAATCTCAGACACCCCCAGAAACGTTTTACGCAGTTGAGTATACATTACGTATTTCACTACGGTAGGGTAGATAGGCGGTAGGTAGGTAGGTACGTACTCGCACCGCGGAGAGCTGGTCAGGCCACCTCGCCACCACCACTACCATCACCATTACCACCACCGACACTTGGTAACACGCGCGTTCACTGCAACCTACCTACCTCACACCACTATTACTTAATGCCTAGCACGAGTAAAAATATTATGTTCCTCCTGTGTTGTTGTGCATCATCGTCGTGCTCGTGTTTATTTATATTCCTCGTCTCTCGAAGAGGAAAAAACTAGTTCTCATGTCTTTATGCACCCAATATAAAACAAAAGTCTGTCCACCGCCATCGACACTGCCCTTATTAGTAATGGAGTAGTAGTGTTGCTGCTACGACATTGTCGGAATATTATGTCTGCCGTTTTTTTTTTTCCGTAGTATTATTTTGTTTTATAACATAATTGTTGTTTTGGTATTGGAAAACAAAATTCGCAGACAAAAATATATTGTTGTTTATTTCGGACGAGAATGTTAGATTTTTATTACCGGGCGAGCGCGCGCACGTTCGTTATGATTTCGTCATTGTCTGACCAGAACACAAAAAACGAGTGTACTTATGCGATTTTCCTGAATCATCTATTGCCGACCATCAAACTACGTAAGACTGGTAGATATACCAATAACAACCGCGGTTCTGCGGTGTGTGTTTCTACGTTTTTTCCTGTTGTTTTCGTTTTCAAGGACGTCCCTCCGCCGAACGACCATTACTTTTTCCTTTTGTTCCTTTGATGTTTTTTGTAAATAACTGCTGCAGGACGATTGCCGTCGACGGCCTGTTGCGTCGTTTATCATCGCGCAACAAGTGTCGCAAATCGTGTACCATACATGTCATACATATTTTTATTTTTTTTTGTATACCTATGGAATATTATGTGTCGTCGTAAATTGGGGTTTGTTGTTGTTATTGTTTTTTGTTTTCGTCGAGTGACTGAAAAAATTTTTTTTTATTTATTAATTTTTTTCTGTATGTATGAAAGATATTTCAACTCTTGTGGAGTACTTTGTGCTGGTGGTTGATACATATTTAGTTATTTTTTATGTTAAAAATAGATTTTAAAAGAATACACATAAAATATAAAATGTACTGAACATTTAATTCTATAAATTCGTGGGTGACATGTATTATAATATTATACTTATGGTGATGATGTCGAATCGATTAAAATAAACAATATTTTACAGTTGTTTTGAACCCGTATTCCAACGTAAAATTTTATTCTTACAATCATTTTATGAGTTACAGCTGGTTTTAAATCGGCGATGAAATAATAATTTATAATCTTGTCCAAAAGTCGGACGATTTATAAAATACACACAATACATATAATTCGTAGATATAATATTATTATCTACAACGGAACATCATACACGTATTGGTATGTTTTCGTTTGATTACTCAAATATTAGTATCATTTTGTGTTGAGATATAAAATGTTATCTTTATTCAACAGTAGGTATTCGCTATTTATTTGAAGTAAATTAATGCTCCATTGATATTTTAATAATAATTGAAATCGTGGTTTTCCAAGATCTTGGTAAATAATAAAACTACTATAAAAATACATTTTTATTAGTTTTACATTTAGGAAGTTCATACAAATTGTTCTACATTAACCTAACCGTAGTTGAACAATATTTTATATTAGATATTTATACATCAGATAAAAGTAAAGCTATATGTTACAATTGTTGGAGATAAGACGTATTACATAATCGGCTTTATTAATGTAGAACCACAGAATAAAAACTTATACAATGCACTATTATTAATTAACCAGTAAACATGTACAGCATATGTATGTATTATCAACTTATTTAATTTTAAATCCAATTGCAATTCATTCAATTGATCCGAGTTTAGTTCAAAATTCTAAGTTATTCTTATACATATTACTATATTTTTTACAGGTGAAATGTCTATTTTATTTTCCCATAGTATGTTGATTGAATTTTATAGGATCAACCCAATTTATAATGATTTTTTTTAATATATATTCGTACGGTTTTTTATTACATTTTAAGAATTGTAAGACGTACCTAATTGACATACGTTTATTTATGCCATTTAAAATTCTCAAAATATTGTAATATTATTATTACCCAACATTATTAATTGGAACAGCAGATTTTATATTATTATAAATTAATTAAAAAATGCACGTCGATACATATAATAGTATTGCATTATAAATGGTGCTATAACTGATATAGATAGTAAATTTAGTTGTATATTTCAATTTTTTTTAATTTTTCTCCTGTGACGTTAAAAAATGATGTAATTTAGTTTTGATTTGTGCAAAAATACTCTTAAAATATTAGTATTTTATTTTAATTCATTTCAATTACATTTGTCTATCTTAATTCTAACGACCTGTGTTTCTTATGTTTCATATATAATATAAAATTCAAGTGTAAATATTTTATGCGTCAATTACGCAGTTTGGAAAGTTTTGTTTTCTTACATTTCTGATTATACATTTCTAAGAATATTAAATCATTATCTATTTTGAATTCTTGGGTGTCATGTTTTAGGTGCACGTTGTCCAGAGTTCATAATTTGTCGAAAACAATAATTTCAAGTTCTCTCTTTTAAATATATTAACCAAAAACTGATTTTATATATTTAAAAAAATATTTTCATGTGGATTTTATAGTGAATTCCAATGCACAAATTTATTTTGGTATGAACATTTGCAATGTACTAGTTTTCTGATATTTTTTTCTTAAACCAGGAAAATTTACTATCTGTTATCTACAAGTACCGCACAGTAAATTGGATTGGTATACTTTAACTTTAACTGGATTAATGCCTTTGAGTAGCCACAAGAAGACTTGTGGAGGGAAATCTTGCCAATTGGTCAAATTCATATGACTGTAGACTGTTTTTTAGAAAACTGCTGTAGCTCGTTTATACTTCGGTTTGTGTAACAATGAAATTATTTTTAAGAATTTGCAAAAAAATCCGCCCTAGTGACCTTGGATTTTTACCATTTTTTACCCATTAATTTTTGTCGTTGAAAAAAATCTACATTGTTTTCATTTTTGGATATACCTTGATTTGGGCGGGTCCTTGGGTGTACGACACGTGGCCCATTCAGTAAAAATATAGCGATCGGAAGTAATGACGGTTTTTTTTTAATTTTATTTTTTGTGACAACCTACGCAGACGGGAAGTAGATGAAGGGTAATCTGGGACCGTTGTTGTTTGTGTTAACTGGAAAAAACGGACGTCCTCATAATGCGCGCGCAATTAATGTTTATGTACACATATTGTTGCTCAATTTGTGGGATTTAATGTAGTTTACATGGCGGATAAATAGCGCTTCCAAAGTGTAATTTACGTACATCTAATCATCAGGCTCTGTTGTGTCTACTTTTTCACGTTCTCATCCAATACCCATTAAATTATTGCATTGTGCCATTGTGTATTCAAAAGTACCCCAAGTTATAAATGTATAATGGTTTATTAATTTGAAAGTTGTCTCATTTGTTATATTATTTCACCATTGTGAAAAAGTTAATGACAAAATGATTGGTTACGATCAGTGCTTATCACTAGGGTAGAGGAATTGTAGCTTTAAAAATTCATCAAATATGCACTTAAATATACAAAATACGCATTAAAAATATGCCTTTAAATATGTAAAATATACTTTTAAAATATGCATTTTAAAATTAATTTTTTTGAACAAAAAGTAAGAATTTTTCTGTAGGTACTTACTATAATGAATAAATGTTATTTACAACTTTATGTAACAACTTACAAGTTACAATTAATTAATTGGGTTTATTTTATGGATTTTCTTATCTGGTTACTAACTTTAGGCATTTTTTATAATAAATAGTAAATAGAACGTGTTTGGACATATGGTCGACTGTCAACCGTTAAGAAACACGGCGATTATTGAAATATGAATACGTCCGATGTCGGCGACAGGCGTCCCCGTGGCCCGTATGAATATTTTGTGCGTTGAACATTATCTCATCTGTCTATAAATAAAATTAATAACCCTACAATCAATCTAATCGGCAACTTTCGAGACGTGTTTTTAGAAAAACCATGATGGGTCTGGGAAAAGTCAAAAAACCGTATTAATATTTTGATCAAAATTTAAAATAATTTTAAATTCAACGTTATTTTGGTTGTATAAATAAATAAATAAAAACTTCAATGGAAAAATATTGATAAAATGATAAATTATTTAAAATATGCATCTAAAAGTATAAAATGGAAGAAATATGCCCTAAAAACCAAAAAAACGCAAAATATGCATTTATATGCACAATGAAATTTCAAAACTAGCTTTGTGGAAGCATGAAACGTATTTGTTTCGCACTCTGCTATTTTTGTGACTGCGCAAAAAAAATATGCAAATGCTACAAGTCCTCTGCTCTACTTATCACGTATGTAAGTAATATTTGGAATATGTACTTACATATATTGTTTGACATTGACTGTCATTATTTAAAAATATTTAGTCTGTCTATATCTGTGTACATCACGTATTTACTCATCATGACAATGTTGAGTATCGAAGAAAAATGTAATTTCCTAAAATTGTTGGTCTAGCTTTGTAATTTTTAAATTTATACCGCAATATTTGGACCTATTTTTTTTTCAAATTTAGCATATAGATACATATTAGACATATATATAGTACTAAAATATATTTTAATGATTATTTTGAGTGTAGGCATTTTCATGATCGAAATGATCATTTTTTGAGCAATAGCTTATAACCTTTTTATTTGTTTCATATTTCTATTACAAAATCCTACTTAATTTGCTCAGTCAAAGTTATCGACTGAACTGATGAAAAAGACATCTATAATGTTACTCAACATATTTTCTCTTCAAATAATATAAAATTCTGTTGGTCACGCATTTGATGACGTACATAAATATGTGTACATTAATACATCAGTTTTTTTCAGTTTAGTATTATTTGATTAATTGATTGAAGTCTCGTTTTCTTTTTTTTTTTTTTAATTCTTTTGTGAATTATCTATTAATTTATATTAGACTTTGATTTTTAATAATTATCTTGTACGGCTTCGTTTTAAATTTACATTACACGCGTTTAGTTGATAATTATGTCAAAATATAAAAAAATAGTTTAAAATTATTTATTAACAACCGATAATAATCAATACAGTACAAACAAATTATTTCTCTATTTTTACTTATTTTTGATTTATACCAAATGTTAATAAATAATATTAATAATAATATATTTTTTTGATTATGTTGTTTATGGAGAAATTAAATATAATTAAATTAATTGAAATTCGATATGATTGTTATTGTTGTTAATTAATTTAATTAAAATATAATTTTTATAAACTTCATTGTGTGTGCTTTACTGGTGACTTTTATGTTAGATTTCTATTATCCTATAACGATAAACGTGTATTTCATTTTGAACCAGAAATTGAATAATTCTTTTTTTTTTTTGGCCTTCAAAATAAAATGTAGTGATTAACGAAAAATTAACTACTAGGTAAAGTATTATATTTTTATTGATTTGCTGTCTAGTGTGTTATCTGTGGTGGAGTAGTAATTGTTAACAATTCTTTATTGTAGGTGTTTGATGTTTTAATTAGTTCCATAAAAATTGTTAAAAATTGTTTTTCCGGTGGTTGGGAACACCTAGATAAATCAAATCAAATAAATAAATATGTTTTTTGACAATGTCCGCATAATATAATTTGGATTTTTGTTATGGTAAATGTTATAGGTCCGTTAGATATTTTCAATTCCACTGCATTGAAAATTAAATCTCATCGTTAAGTTGTTGATTTTAGTTCAACCGTAACCAAACATAGATATTTAGGTTTTTAACGCTTTGCAGTTTTGATCATATCGCCATATATTATTATTCATGTAGGACTTCCCAGTATTTTTTTAAAGGTAAAAACAATTAACAACCCAATTAATTACATCCGGAGAATAGATTTATGTATTGATGTGATTGTGTGTGTTTGTGAGAACGAGTGATAATATTAATCACACAAACGATGAATATTAATGCGACATTGAGGAAAGTCATTCAGTTGCGTCATTATTAAATCCTTGGTCAGGGATGATGTATTTTCTATTTAAAAATCTATGGTCAGTGTTGTGAAATAAAATTCAAGAATTAATGTATGAATGGTTTTCACGTTTTTAACTAATGAAAGTGAATATACGTAGGTTTATGGATTTATGACTAAATTAGATATCCTTTAAACAATCGCAATGAAAAATATTTAAAAACCTTAACATTCAAATATAAAATTATCAAAGCTATGAAGTAATAAAAAAAAAAAAAACCGAAACAAGAATTTCGTTATATTTGTTGAAACCACTTGGTCGTTGATATAGGAATTCCAAACAGTCCTATAATATTTCCATTTAAATTAAGTACCAACGGTTATTTTTGAATGTTTTTAAAGAACGTGGTATTGGTATAAAATTTAAAGATACTAATGACTCGATTCACCCATAAATAAACTTTTATTTCCTGTTGTCATTACATTGATTTTATCCGTGCCGTTATATATATACGTAAAATATACGATAAATTGATAATTGAAACTGTGGGCAATGAATTAAATACCAAAATATATATTTAACCTTCTATAAGCAAATATAAATAGCAATATTATCAACTAAATGTATTAATATAATATACTACTTTTGGAAACTCCCTTTTTTGGATTGTTGAAATGTCTGAGAGTACTAATGATACTTTTAATTTCTATTGTTTTTAAGTTAAAATATTATTGCAGTGATTTGATAGGTCTTTTTTCGATATTCAACGAATAACTGATATTGTTGTTTGTATATTATTGTATTGTATTATTGTTTGTACAATTATTGTAGTATACCATGATTTTTCGGCGAAGTTCGTTTAGGTTAAACGTCTAAACGACTAATCCTCCGAAGAATATTCTCATGAAGTCGTTGGTCCGTAAATTAGCAACACGTGGAAAGACAACAAATTAGTGGGATGGCAATGAATAAAAACCATTAAGTGTGTCCAATTGTACATAAGGTGTATGCGGTGTATGCATTACACTTCAAAATTTAATATTTATACAGTTTTGAAATGGTTTTAGTAAATGTGTTACCATTAATTGTATTTTATTATTGTTCGACTCTCAATTTTTACGATTTCGGAGGAAAACAATTACACTCGACGAGATTGTTAATAGTGTTGTCGCTGCATACGCTAGAATCGTTCGATAGTCATTACCAGGGTTAGAGTTTTATAGCATTTGCTAATTGTTATACGATACAGATAAAAATAGTCGAGTGAGGTATACATTTGTTTTATGCTCCAGGAACTTCAAAAATTTAATTTTGCATGTTTGGAGTATTTTAGATTTGTAGTCTTTTTTTTTTTTTTTTAGAAGTTTTAATGCTGTTTTTATTAATATACACTACAGTATGTTTATTATGTTCTAATTTAAATATTATTTAAATTGAATGAAAAATTGTATTAATTTTTGTATATTAAGAAAAATTCCCATATTTTGGTTTTTGCCACACATTTTTTAAAATTTTTCAGTAGGTAATATTAGTTTTTTTATAACTGTACTTATTCATAAGATTACATTGGCTGTCAGTAAAATATAATTATAAATTAAATTACATTTTTATTTACTTTTTTTCTTTTTTTATTTTTCGTTTTTTTTTAAGCTTTTAAGTCATATTTTAAGGTTTTTTGGATCATATTTTAGTGCATATATTTTAGTAATTTTAAATTCTATAGAATCTGGACCCTAGTTACTCTAATAAAATGTTCAAGCTTATTTTACCATCATGAATTTTCTATATCGTTAAAATTTGTTACATTTTTCATTTATAAGTGATTAATAACCTAACCGATAAATGATACTTAGCATGTTATAGATTAATTAAGTTTTTTTTATTAAATCCATTTAAATCAATCCAAATTTCATGTGACTGTTATGAAAATATCTTAAATTGATAAATTTGGTTTAATTTATAGCACTTAAAATTAATTTTATTTAAGTTTTATTTTTTAGTGAAGTGTGATATTTGACGATTTCGACATGTTTCGTTCTACTTTTTTGACAGTTAATTATTTATTTTTGAGTACGTTAAGTAATTTGAACTGAAGGAGTAAACATGGATTTCAATCCGGTTTTGTAACCCGAGAAAAATTCGAATCCGGAGACAAACCGAAATCTAAACCTGACAAACATATGAACTAGATCTTTCTCCAAAATCTAATTCTGGAGTATTATTAAACCAGGTTTAATCTCAAAATTGGTTTTCAAATTTATTTAAATTATTTTCAAATGTTTCGTACGACTGATTTTGATTTATACTTATCATTTATTTTAAAGCTTTATTTTTGGGGAACAAAAACTGGAAATTTAAATGTGTATTTTTAATAACTGTTATCTCCGATGATGTCGGTAGCCAGTAATATTTAGAAGTTTGAATATCTATTTTGAATAGTCGTCAGTTCCAGCGTGTTATTTTATTTTTTTCTGTTTATTTGAAAAAAGAATTATTCCTGGTGTATTTTTGTACATATTGTTACTATTTGTTGCTATCCTTCGTTGTGGTCTTTACTCTACTGATTGACAAAAATTTACTAGTACCACCAATATACTTTTTATTTTTATATTTACTTTTCTAATTTACGTCAATTTATTTACGGTTTTTATTTTATACATTCAAGCACTAAACCTATTCTAACTTAATCCGAAAAAACATAAAACCCAGGTTTAACCCTTTTATGAAACTCGAGAAAAATTAACTCGTTTTGACTCTTGATTTTGATAATTTGATAGTTGAATTTTAATTCAGTTACATATTTAAAAGGCTTATAACTTAATTATTTACCACTAAAATTTCCTTTTAAGAATTTCGTTGAGTTGAAATTGTTTAAAATCTGTGTAATATAAAATGCTATCAAGAAAATATTACTTTTATTTCCATGAGTGTAATATTATTTTTATTGAAGTTTTACTAGACTTAATAATCTATTTTATAGATTTTTGAAGTAGGGTGTATTTAAAATTAAAAAAAAATGTAATGTATTCTCGTTATTTGACATGCTATTTATTATTATATTTAGCCTATCGCTTAATCTAAAGGAAAACGATGTATTTCAATGTACTTGAACACAATACATGAAAAAATATTAATATATAACGTATATACAGGCCTGTATTTAAAAATTTGACGCTCACGGGCATATAATTTATGCCCCCCCCCAAAAAAAAAAAAAATAAATAAATAATAATTACGTAACACTTAGTGTTTCGTCCATAATCGAGATTCTTAAATATTAAAATATAACTTATAAATGAAAAATGTTTAATACTTTTTTAATTAACAAATTAAACAAATTATTACATAATAAAAAATACTATTTTCTTTTTTTATTGTTTTGTTTTTTTTTCATTAGGTACATCATTTTTAAAATTAATTTTGCTAAAATATTTTGTCGCCCCTGAGACTTGACACCCCTGGGCATGTGCCTACCTGTGCCTCTCTCTAAATACGAGCCTGCTTATACAATCTGTAAACGCTAACTGAGAACACTCAATATCTTTGCGTAGAGACCTGCAATTTGAATTCTGATTTTTTTTTTGTTTCGGTTTTTATGACCTAAAAATGTGTATTTTTAGCAGTTTTTAATATTTTTTATTTAAATAGACACGTGCATGTCCAGTACAACTTTTTTTCTTAAATGGCAACCAACTTTTTTAACCACTAATCATTTTTCACCTATTTTTTTTTTTTAATGAATTTTGGTAGCTAAACCAACTTTCTAAGTTCAAATTTGACCAAGATATAGCAATTTAACCAAAAGACTGTAAAACGCGCGCGATTTTGAATTTTTTTGACTGTAACTATGAAAATAATTATTCTAGAATTGTTAAGGCTTGATATTTACATTCAAATTTATTCAAATGACATTTGCACGTTATGATTTTATCTACTGTATAATTTTCACTTTAATTTGGGTATGTATTATAACTTATAGCAGAAAAAACGTAAATAAGCAGACATGTTATTTATTTCGTGCCATTTAATGGATTTATTGGAATTTATAAATAATTAACAATAAGTTTAATTTTTATTCAAGTTACAAGTTTATTTATTAATTAATTTAACGTATAAATTGTTCAAATTGTTGTCCTCATTGAACAAAACATGATTCAGCACGCCACATGAATTCTTTATTTGTTGCAGCAGTAATTTCTTCATCAGTCAGTTGATTGCATGTTTCTGTTTTTTGTCTTTTAAATGTTGAAGATTTATAGGAGGGTCGGCATACACTACTGTTTTTAAGTGACTCTATAAAAAGAAATCTAGTGGCGTAAGATCAGGTGATCGTGGTGGCAACTCAATGGGCCCGTATGTTCTTATCCATCGATTTTGAAACTTAAACATTTAAATAGTCACAAACTATGTGAGCATTGTCAGCTGGAGCACCGTCATGTTGAAAAATAATATTTTCTCTTATAGCTAAAGAAATATCATCAAATATCATCGGTAATTCATTTAATAAAAAGTTATAATATCGTCTACTGTTGAGAGTTCCATCATAAAAATATTCATCTTTTAATAGAAATCTAAAATAAAAAATTATTTCTGCCTACTGTTGGACCTGATCAGAGTTTTGAAAAGTAAAAATTTATACCCTTATGTAAAAAAGTAAAAATTAAAACCAGCCTTTGCTTGATTTTTGCAATTTGGAACCACAAAGCAACAAGGCATTTCAAATATTGTTTATATAGTAATTATATAATCATTTTTACTATGTTTTTACAGTCACAGAATTACGGAATAGAATACTTTAAATAATCATTTACATAATTGAACACTATAAATTAATATTATATTTTATTATGATGATCATTCATGACAAATTAAATTTATTTATTACACAGATATGTAATAATATTATATGTATATATTACATATTTGTGATTTATTATGATTATGTTTGATAACATTTGTTTACCGACATTTCCACTTTGCTTATGGCATTGTGTTTTAAACATTTTCCCATGTTAAATGGCAAGACGGCTATCTAGTATTGTTATTTATCTGCGAGAATACCAAACTAAAATTAATAATTTAATATGTAGCAATATCTCAATAATACATTTGTTAAATGAAATTAGTGATTCTAAATTAATATTTATTTATTTTGTATAATTTAATTTCTGAGTCATGTTTGTATTCCTGAATTTGTTATGTGTAGGTGTTTGATATTAGACGAGTTGCTAACATAGTAAATTAAATTTTGTACTAAGAATGAGTGTATATTTTTATAACAATTTTTTCATTTTTATATAATTTCAATGAAATATTAGAATTTTTTTTTCTGGTAGAAATTTAAATATAAATTATAATTTTATTTTTATACATTTGTTTAATAAGTAAATTATTTATGAACTTTCAGTTCACCTATGCGCTGTAGTTATACTTAGTATTAATATTGTTAATATCAAGTTAAATTTACTTGAAAGCGATGATGAATAGGTAGACTAAAATTTAGTCAACTATTTAATAGCCAAAACTATCTGAATACTAACTTTTTAGTAAAACGCTAATTCAAATTCTAAACGTTTCACACATGAAATAACATATTGATAATAAATTTATTTGTTTACTTTTTGAATTTGTGTGACAGGCAAGACTTGACAAGTTAATTACAGGAAATATAGGAATTACTTTTTTTACAATGATTGATTATTTTTTATAAAAATTCATTTCGTTACACCTTTTTTTTTGACAGGTTAGTTCACAAAGCGCCAATGAAAAACAAATTGCAGGAAATTTGAAACATGTTTATGAATAACGTTTTTGCCAGTTTGATTAGGCTTTAGAATTAAATTAGTTATTTCAGGGACAATTTTTGATTTTTTTTTTCAATGTAAGGTCGTTTTTTTTTTTTTTACTTAGACTCAAATTATTGGCGTATATGATTGTGTACATTTCAGTGATATTGATTTGTTTATTTGTCGTTAGATTTACGACTGTGTTAATTCGCATTAAAATTATATTGGAAATATTCTATTTTAGAATTTTCTTGAATTCAATGTTTTATTGATTTATTTAAAAGTTTGTAGAAAATAAAGAAAAGTAATTTATTGTGGTGCTTAATTAAGCATAATGATTATAAGTGGCACCGGTCGTGACTGAGTACTTAATATTTTGTTGCGATTTCTTAATTTATCTGTCTATTGTATTTATTTTTATTTTTTCTATGTATTTCACTTTATTTTTCTGATATTCACATGAATTATTTATCGACTGTAAAATTTAGTGACTAGAATGTGTTTTAACTAAAATAGTAAAATATTTTTTATTATATAGTTAATTGGAAAGTTATAGAGATCAATGCACCATAATTATTGTTATGTATATATATATTTGTTATATTTAGTAATTTTCAATGATTTTATTTAAATTATTAAATTAAATGTAATCGGCACACTCTAATTATTTTTAGAACAAAATACAGTAATCATAATGTATTCGAGTTAAACAAATTTCGTTATTAAACCTAGTTTGATTCTATTGGATTGAAAATAAGGAATAATTTCACTTATACAATTTAAATTTACAAAATTTAGTAAACAATTTATTATTTATTTATCTACTCAACAACTATTAAGACGTGTGTGTATGTTTATATGTATAAATTTAAAATGTAAGTTAAAATATTTTGTAAGTATGAATCGTATAACTAAGTCCAATCTTCTATTTGATTAAGCAAATATATCTACAACTAACGTCATTTATAATGACATCTCACTAAAGATGTAATAATGTCTGTCCATTTAATTGTTTTTATGGTATTCTCTACCTTAGCGGTTTCCAACCCATGGGCCGCAAGCAGGGTGCTACTGGGCCGTGAACCATATAATATTAACGTTACTAACGATTATGAGTTTTTTAAGATGATACATTAAAAAATCTCTGATTCATTAAAATCCTTTCCTCCCTCCACTGTCAACAACTTTTTTCTCGATTACATTAATGATAATTTTCCTCTTTTCACTTTAGTTTACACTGATGGTTCAGTCTCTCCTATTTCTGCAGGTTATTCTTTTTATATACATATATCTATTTCCTTTTCTAACAATCTTCTCCCCACTTCTTCATCATTTTCTGCCGAATGTTTCGCTATCATTGAAGCCCTCACACTCATATCTTCCCTTCCCCCCAACAGATTTTTAATTATATCTGACTCAATGTCAAGTATTCAATCGTTAGTTATCCTTTCAATCCCTGCTTTTCTCCTCTTATTCTCCGCATAAAAAATATTATTTTTTCTCTCAATCAAGCTAACTTAACTATTAAATTTCTCAGGGCTCCCAAGGTCCATTTCCATCTCTCTGCCCTCTTGTAAAATCCCTTCTTTTGACTTCATCCCAATTCTGCGATAACATATCAATCGTCTTTGGTCATCCTATTGGAATACTCTTCCGGCTAATTTCGCCTCAAAATATAAAATTGTTGTTCCCGTCATCTTAAAAAAAAACTTGGTTCTCTAATCTAAAATTATCCAGAAACTCGATTACACAATTTGACCGTTTACGGGTCGGTCATTATCTACTTCCTTCCCATTCCTACAAACTTTCTCTAAACGATTCCCCTTTTCTGTTCTAAACACTCTGAAGAGATTACTTGCGACCTCTCCCATATTATCTTGAACTGCCTTTCTTTATTCTCTAATTGTTTAACTCTTTTTAATTTTTTAAAATCTCAAAATATCCAACTTTATCTTCTATTCTTAATTCCAATTCTGAATTTGTTATAATCCGATTATTATCATTTATCCGTGATACTGATCTATCCGTTTAATTATAACTAAATTATTTTAAATGAAATGTATGTCTTAATGTTCAAGCTTACACAAACTTTATTCTGTAAATGTTGAAATAAATTGTAAACCTACAAAGTTTCAATAAAAATAAAAATAAAAAACATTACTAACGTATATTTTTAAAATATTAAATATCAGCAAGTGAAGAAGATTTGTTGATTGAACTTTCATGTGATCATACTGTTAAATCTTTTTTTTTAAACCATTTATGCCATCCTGGTTAAGTATTCAGCAAGACTATCCAGCAATCTCTAAAATTGCACTAAGAAATTTGATGGATTATATTTCGACAATCTATACTTGTATGGACGAGCTTTTACTACTTTGATATTTTTTTTAAATAAATATAGGAATACATTTAATATTAAAATTGATTTAAGATTAAAACTATTCAGTTTTAATTCAAACACTGATTTTCTCGTAGAGGACAAGTAATATCAAAAGTCACAACAAATGATTTAGCTCTTGAATAATCTGATTCTATAAAGTTTTTTTTTTAATAAACAATTATTTTTTAATTATTTTTGTAGTAACTGATATATATATAACTATTGGTGGGCCTCAAAGATTTTTTACAAAATTGGTGGTCCGCACTACTAAGAAGGTTAAAAATCGCTTCTTTACCTCATCGATGTTTTGATTGCCGTAGTGATGAAAAATTTCGTTTAGCTGTTACATCTGTAGTAACCTGGTAATATGATAAGTATTTTTAACAATAAATAAATTCTAGAAAAATACAGCTCTGGTCACATCGTTTGAGATTTTCTAAAGGCGATGAAGTTAATTGTTTATCTTGCAACTAATAATTATAACAAATTTCAAATTAATATCGATTAATTTAGATTCAAAGATATCTCTAGGTTTGTTTATTTTACTAGCTACTGATTTATTAATCAGTTTTATATTTTATTTTCATATTAGTATTTTTCATCAAAAATAGATTGCCACCCAACCAGATCATAAACTGGCATCCAATCTTAATCGAGAAAGGGAATAAAGAGCGTTATTCTAAAATATTTTTCAGAAGATTTAGCATGAGAATATTTTTTGTTTTTCATTACGTTAAACAATCTTGTTAATTCCGCCAGAAATTCCCAAGTCAGCTGCTTGGCTTTCAATGGTTTTAAGTATTTTATTGAAAAAGTTTATTTTTTTTATTTTTTATTTTTTTAATATAAGTTCCAGTAACATAAAATATTACACTTTATCATACAACAAATCAAGTAATACATTTTAATATGGCCAAAAGGGGGGGGGCTCTTACTGCCCCCTCCAAATTCGTGCCTGATAGTTGTCTAGTTGTTTAGATTGACTTTCGAATTTTATTGGATTCTATGAAATACATTGCATATGTGTACATTTAAATGTAGTATAAATATTGAAAATAATTTTATCTTATTTTCTATATTGTGATATGAGTATTTTTATCATAATATATTTCTAATGAAATGTACTCGTTAAAACGTTTAGTAGTTTATCAGTGTTCGGGTTTGTCGCATAAAGCAATAGTGCACCAAATAAGTTGTACAGATTTGATAACAATATCAGTAACGTCAGACGTTGTACATATAAATTATCAATTTCATTAGTACATTGAAAATATATATGTAATCATTAATGTTGTGATTGTATATTTGTGATATTTGTGATTGTATGTTTGAAGATTACAATTCTTCGTATGTTTTGTATAATCATTTATCTGTTGATTCAGGTCACATATTATGGTAATCACTGTGGACATGTTATATTTTATAATTTTTATTGTCTTTTAATGTTTACAAGGAAACAAAAAAAAAAGTATTGACATCGTCACATAGAATAAAGAAATTGCATTTATAAATATTTAATTTGTCATTTAGTCAATAAACGTAATATTTTTTTAATAATGAGACTGCAAATAATTTTCAAATAAATGGCCTATGAGTATGTGTATTTTAATTATATCTCATTTTGGGTCATTTATAGTAGGCTTTACTTATTTATAACGCTGACCATTTCAAAGATATTAAATCCTAATTAATTTTTAGTCAGATGTTAACATCAATCCATTTTTCACCACTTATATTTTGTTTATTTCAATTGTATTATATTGTTTTACAAACAGTTATTTTGTATGGATTAGATTTTAAAATTTCCTTGAAAAACGAAAAAAAGCAACAAAATATGGCATTGGTTCTTACCGGTTTTTTATTCTGTAACTTGTTGCTTCTTTGTACGTGTTATTCCGTTACCGGTAGCAAACAGTTTTTTTAGGTGTAAAGTTAGGGAAAGGATTCGTTTGCAGTTATGAAGGAGCCGAATTTCTCCCTGGAAAATCGTTATCACACATTGTTGTTAAGTCAAAAAAGTAATTTGTTAATTCGGTTTACTTTTTGAAAAATCGATGTTTTCGCGTACCCTCGCATCTCTGACAATACATTTACGTATGTCCGCAATTCCGTATACACCCCAAAAGCCGGTGGTGCTTTTTATTATTCGATCGTCGAGCTTTTCTGCTCGCGTGAACACCGCCGCCGAACGGTGCGTTGCAGCGTACCACTACCGCACCCGTTCGGAGGAGAAGGGACGTTATTCATCGTTGTGCGTCTGTATACGTACGGGAGTTCATCCGAAATTCGGCCGGTAGCGTGATAAATACCCGGTAAATACCATTAGCGCTGTTATGATTATTAATTGTACGTGCACGCGGAGTTCGATTGACAATCTCATTTTCGTACGTGGCCCGAGGCGGTTGCTGTCCATTTCAAGGTCTGCATACGCACACATATACACACACGCACAAACGCGCGCCACTCGCACACGCGCGTACACACACACACACACGCGCGCGCGCGCGCGCGCACACAAATGAACTATCCACTCTCCGAGTTGAAAATAAAAAAAAAAAACAACAAATCTCGTTCCGCAGCAGCTCTTCGCCACAGCCTTTCATTCCACATTCTAATGAACCCGGCCGACGGACGCGTGTCGTTCAGATATACTCTCGCCACTCGTACGCAACGTGTTGTGCCGTACGACAGCGAAACGTACGTACGTGCACTCCAGAAGTACGCGCGCACGCACGGTGCAACTAAATAGTTCTGTGCTTTAAAAACGCATCGCGACCCGGTCCTCTCACGAGGCGGTCACGTTCGGGAGTATCGTTTTTTATCTTTTATTCTTCCGTTACGCTTCGACCGTCCGAAAACCGTGTACAAATCTTGTGTCGTCTGCTCTGCGCCGCGTTTTTTTTTTGTTTTTCGTGCTCGTCCTGAAGATCGCGAACGCACGCCACACACGCGCCTGTTCGCCGGACAACCCTTTCGCGTCGACGCGACTTTGGGCGCGCGCGTAACTGCGGAACAAAACACGTTTTCGCAGCAGGACCAGCCCAGCGGTGCGCGCGCGCGCGTGTGTGTCCGCCGATGTAATCCAATGTTGTCGTTGTGATCGTTTTGCAGATGAAATCGAAGTCGTCGCATCCCGAATACCTCTCATCTACACGACCGGTTAGAGATAAGTTATGATACCAGTTTTATGATATCCGACGGATACTACCAACCACCACGTCCTGAGTCTCGGCCCGGTTTGCGCTGACCAATAACACTACAATGGTGGTAGATCATAGTGGACCTAACAACAGTCCAGGTAATAACCATTATTTCATTTTATACCTACGATTATATATAGCATTAAGCAACTTTTTCTTCCGTGTATTGGATTCTCCGAGGCTCGTTCCGTGTACTAGGCACGCGGTTAGAATCCCGATGTCATTGCTAACGATTGTTCTTATACACTTTTTTTTTTCATTCGTTATTATTTGATGTGCCATGTTTTTCAACGTTACATTTCATACATTTAACACGAGACGCAGTAATTGTATTGTTAAAAAATAATAGGTACGGGTTTGTGTTTATTGGTGATTATGATACTTTCGTACACAAATGAGTCGATTCGAAACATAAATAAAATTCAAATATGTATACGTTTTTAATCGATGAAGACTATCATGTTTCGAGTTTAAAACCTGATTTGTAATCCCGGTTATAACGTACGTTGTCTATTTTTCTATTGCTCAGTTTTATTTTATAGTTACATCGAAAATTTGATCAATTACATACCCATTTAATTACGGTGTAGTAAAATGAAATAATATTCTACTTTACCGTTTTTACCTAATACATTTCAATTACACACAGGTACGCCAATTTTCGTTGTACAATGTTTGACGTTCGGCCAACGAGATTATTTTTTTTTTTAATAAATTTAATTCATATACCTTAAAATAAATTTAATCACGATTACCATTTTATGTGTGCGTATTATAATCGATACTGTGTAGGTACACAAACGCGTCGTGATAACCTCGCGAATATCAAAATAGCGTTTTCCATCCTTCGCAAATGTCTTTCGGATTACAATTGTTATGTTTGTTGTTGAAACGATTCTCCAGAAGACCATCGACGAAACAACAATAATATTACGATAATAATACGAACGGCGGCGGTTCAGGAATTTCTGCCGCGATCCGCGCGCCTGTTGTTCCATCCGCATGTGCGCAGCGCATTTCTCGAGGAGTTTTTTTTTTCCCCCCGAAATCCATTGTGGCAGGTAGGTGGTAACTTGTTATTCCGAAATGCGCAGTAGTAGTCGTAGTATTATTTAGTAGTAGTAGTCGGTAGTTACCATATAGGTAGTGTTGGTAGTGGTGTGTTCTCCATTCATGATTGTGTATTGTAATAAAGTCTCTCTTCAGGACCACTATCGCAGTCACCACGTGAACCGTGAGCACACGTTTGTATACATACGTTCGATTATAATCGAGAGAAAAAAAACAAAATGTGTGTGTGTGTGTGTGTGTGAGTATGTGTGTACACATAACATGTAGTGAGGAAAACAATGCTATTGTATGGGTTCTTCTCTACCACTCTGCTCTTTCTATGGTATGTATTTGCTCTCCGTCCGCCGTCACCCCAGACATTATATTATGTATTATTATATCGTATTTGTAGTTAGTGTACCATGTCAGAGTCAAAACGCTTTTTTTTTCTCCGTCGATCACACAATATCCATATCTGTACGATATTTGTCTGCTTGCGTTCATTACTTTCTTATCAATACGTTATAAGTATGATCGCGTAACTAAAAGTCACAGCGAGGGTGTCATAGTATTTTTGATAAGAGGAGGAGGACAACCAGAATAAACTGAACTTAAAATTACACGAATTTTTTGTGTATAATTTTTGTTTGTACAATTTCCTTTTTCTTTTACATAAACATTTCTAGAGAAATCCAGAATTTATTTATTAATAAATTATACAATTTTATTATATTTATTAATTTTAAATTATGCACTCTGTATCTGAATTTTCTATTTTAAAATGTTTCAGTGAAAGCAATGATTTGCAAATAGATATAGGTAGTTATGGAGCTCGAACGAAAAATCCACTTGGTGATGGAGTAGTGCGGGTAGATTGAACTATTTTATATTTCTTGTAATCGTGTTTTTTTTTCTTGCTCTGAAACAAGCGCAAACGATAGTTATGAAAGAGACCTTTTCCACCCCTCTCATATTATTACGAGTGTGTTGGTACTTTGCGCATGTTTCAGTGTTTGTCCGTGGCCGGATATCGGAAACAACGGGGTAGAGAACAATATGTATTCGATGTTTGACGACTTAACGTGGCGGCGGCCATCTTAAATGTGACAAACTTCTAGACTCGTTCCCCGCTTCGACAGATTTCCTCTGCCATGAGCCGCGAACGTAAGGATGAGTTTCGACCGATTTCCAAGCATATAAATATCTGTCGTGCCGGGAATATTGAACTGCTGCGACCGCGGACTTCAGCTCCAGCGAGCTTGTCGGCTGCGACGGCGGTGGTCACACTCTATATAAATAGTTACACCCCCCGCGTACCGTACAAGTACGTCTATCGTGTCCATGTAGGCAGTGCTCGACTTGGCAAAATTTAAGATGGGGGACTCTGTTTACTTTAAAAAAAATAGCGTTCCAAAAATTTGTTAAGCGTTATAATTATAACGTAATATAGTAGGGAGGAGACGCTAAAATTTCTGAAAATTAGTTGGGGTACTCCGTCCCCCCTCAAATCAAGCATTGCGTGTCGGGGCACGTATGCGCGCTGGGTTAGAACGCGTCGTTGGGTCGTGTCGCCGCACCCTCGCGACCGTGCGCCGTTGATGAATTCGGCCTTTGACGTGCAACACAAAACGATCGCGGGAGGTGAAAAAAAGAAACAAAAATTATACGGAAAATATGACTTGATAAAATATATTTTATACGTTGTGTGTGCATATCGTGCATCATTGTCTTCCGACGAAATCCCGGGATCTTTAATCGTTTTGTCTTTCCGTTAAAAAATGTCTCGTCAAAAAGCAGTGTTACAGAGATCGAAATTCGTTGACATCGTTTATATTGTGGTTAAACCATTATTTTTTGTTTTATGGTTTTTTTATTTACGGCTCCGTTTAAGTATAAACCCTAGTGCTTATACCATGCGTTATTTTTTCGTCGATTTCCTCACGTCTATTTTCACGTCTCCACAGATATGTATTTGAAATTGAAATTATTAGTAGATTTATCCATGTTCATATCGTAAAACATTTACCAAAAGAACGACCAAACGCCTTCCATTATTGGTGAATACACCTGAACCATGTTGCTATAGTTGGTAAATTATGAATTTTAAAAACTCAGTTATCAAATTATTTTTTAACCCCCATTATTTCTCTTACATCTCTCATTAATTCGATGGATTATTAATTGACTTATTTAGAAATAATTATGTCGGTCAACCATGATGATTTTTGATAAGAATAATGTTTAAAATTTATTTATGATTTATGCAATAGCATATAAAAATTAACCCTTTTTTCATATTTATATGACAATATTAGTTATAATTTATGGTTTCAGTTTGGGAAAACTTGTAACTATTGGCTTTCGAAATCGAGTTATACAGAGAGTATCTCTCAATTATTTAAAAATTATTTAAAATAACCTTATCAACGTGTAATAACGTAAAAAATACCAAAAGAGCTATGGATAATAATAAAAAAATATAAATTAATGGTTAGTTCCGTATTATTTAGAAAAATATTTTTAGCCTATACATAAAAAAAAGTCAACATCTGAACCCCAATTAGTAATTATTATGCTTTATTTTAAATTTAAATTTTTAAATCCTCCTTTGGTTAGGATCTTGTCCAAACTTATTTGAAAATAAATCTCTATTACATATAAATTCATAAATATTAACACCGTTAAGTGAAAAGTTTAAATGAGATTAAATTGTGTTTTTATTTTAATATATTTTAGTTTAAAAAAAAAAAATCCGTTTCATAACCTACTTATTTTCATATTAAAACCAGTTTAACTAGTGTTTTTTAATTTGATTATATTTATGTTGTTTTGTTATTTGTTTTGACGACAATCAAAGTTAACTACATTTTAGAGGAAATTGTTTTTTATTTATTTATTAAGTAAAGTTTTAAAATTAAAATTTGGATATTTATTTATGTACTTTACTGGATTATTCTTGTAAGAAATAAATAACTGTGAAATTTTCTTTTTTTTTTTTCTATTTCTGAAATACGACTTGAAAAATTATACATTCCTTTCGTTGTTTACTGAGAAAATTATTCAATTATAACAGATAAAGAAGGCCAATAAAAATCGATACGTTATACTTTTGTACATCCAAGAACCAAACATACTCTAAATAAAATACATCTGAATTAACTGATGTTATTCCCGACGTGATAACATTAGAATGTCTTCGGTCGTCGGTCGTCATCAAATTGTCAGAATATTATTATTTATTAAGTCTGAGTAGTAACTTCGCGATGTTACATGATTGACATGGTTGGAATAAGTTTTCATACTTTCGTACGAACTGAGAAATTAATAGTTTTAGTCGCGTAACAAACGAAGCACAAATGTATTTCAAAAAATAAAATTAAGCATATTTCATCGGTCTTAAGATATAAATGTTTAAATGTTTGTGTAGTATTTTTTTAGATTCTGAATGAAGGAAATATATGTTTTTTTTATTATTATTATTTTGGCATTAAAGGATTATATGTATTTATAAATATACCGTTATATTTTTGACATTTTTATATTATTGCTGGTATACTAGCAAAACATTAAGTACCTGGATATTTTCAAAATTATTTTCGTAGCGAAGAAATGTATCATATGGTTAAGAGTAATTTAAGGGATGTTCAAATCTCATGTCGTTTATATAAGTACGACCTTAGATAGTATAAATTCCATATTCGCAATTTATTCGTATTCGAAATATTTAATTATTTTTCGAATTGATATCTTATTAAACGTATAATGATTACGTGTTCATATGTTTATAAATGTATAAACTAAGGAAAATATAATCAGTTTTATTTTTAACATTTTTTCGACTCGGACTTATACATAATTTATATATGGTTCTCTATTTAAATTCCTATTAATAAATATTATGTCATTTTTTTGGTATTTGTCGTCTTCCTAAAAAGTACCTCGTTTTCTATATATATATATATATATATATATATATATATATATATATATATATATATATATTTAAATCCATGCTGATAGGAAGTACTAGCAAAATCGAGCATGGCTGTTTTCGACCAAAACAAACATTTATATAATAAATGGTTTGCATTTTTTTTTTCGAAAAATCGGAATTTAATTAATTTAAAAATGTTAAGACTTCGCTCGTTACGCCTACCGGCTCCACTCACGAACTCGAGTGCCACTGCGTGTCACTTTTTGGGGGGATGGGTTTTCGCCCCAAGGGGAATTATAGTCAAAGTCTAACCTAGTTTTTATACAAACTTTGATACTATTGCAAATGGGATTATGATCTATATGTGAACCTAAAAGATCGCTACTCGAGTAAAACTCTGAATCGTCATTAATATATTATTATAGTTTCTATCATAATCAAACATTGTATATCATTTTTTTATTATTTTAAATTTATTATATAAATTTTTGTTTTGGTCGAAAAGGAAAAAAGGATACGGTCTTGGTCGAAAACGGACTCTCCCTAAAAATCGGGTGTGCAGAGCGTGCATTGCACGCGAGCCTAGTATTACCATATTATAGGGCCTCAAAATTTTGATTTGCACATGGTGCAAATCAATCTCGATTTCAGTTACGGCACTGTGTACTGTATTGGCAAATGTAAAATATTTTGACATTTTTAATGAACTTGCATTTTATTTGTTTTTAGATTTGAAGTTTAACAATGGCAGGGTGAAAAATCAAGAAAATATCGATCTCAATATTAAAAGTAAGTTTGAATTTGTCGATTTTGGTATTAGTTATTAATTGTTAAGTTTTATCTATCAATACTTCTATAATTTTTGTTTAATTTAAATTTCAGGCGGGTCGTTAGATAATTATGAAAAGAAACTTGATGCCATCGAAAATGGTTCTTTCCCCCCTTCTAAGGAGGTGGCAGATTTTGAACAAGCTATTGAACTCACGGGTAATTATTAACAAAATTGTTGAGTTTCAATGTTCCGTCGTCACACAACCATTTGTTTAATAATTACTATAGTTTATTTTTTTTTTCATTAGGGTATGGAAAATTCCATTATTTACTGTTGGTTGTGTGCGGTTTCGTCAGCACCAGTGAGGAAATGGATGTTATATGTATGTCCTTCATATTACCCTCAGCCCAATGTGATCTTAAGCTAAATACGTCATCCAAAGGATGGTTAAACTCAATAATATTCATTGGTAAATATAAAAAATTACACAAATCGACTACTTACTTATTGATCTTATATGTTTCACAGGCATGATGGCCGGTGCATACATTTGGGGTTCTCTGGCTGATGCATTGGGTCGCCGTAAAGTATTAATTGTTATCAGTTTTATGAATGCACTGTGTATTGTGGCGTCTACATTTGCTCAGTCTTATGGTGTATTCATGTTCTTTAGATTTTTAAATGGAGCAGCGTAAGTAGAAAGGAATTAAAACTTTTATAAAACTGTACAACTGTTATAATACATTACGTAAAATATATTATAGATTGGGTGGTAGCGGTCCAGTTATATGGTCATATTTTGCTGAATTCCAGCCCAAAAACAAACGTGGTTCAATGCTGAGTTCAATGGCAGCGTTTTGGACTCTTGGAAATTTATTTGTTGCTAGTAAGTAAAATACGATAATCATAATAACTACATATTTTACTACATTGTGTTTTTATAGCTCTAGCATGGATTATCATACCTCTAGACATTGGCTATAGGTCTTCTTGGTTTTTATATAATTCTTGGAGAATATTTTTGGCCATTTGTTCTATTCCTAGTGTACTTGTTGCTGTGTTCCTGTTTTTTTTACCAGAAAGTCCTAAATTTCTATTGACTCGTAATGATCACAAAAAAGCATTGGAAGTATTCAAACAAATTTATGCTACTAATACAGGGAATGATCCTGAAATGTATCCAGTAAGTTATTTTTGTTATACTCTGAACTCCAGAGTCTAGTTAATAATATATCTTTATAAATATGGGTATGTATTATTTTAAAATTGTAGGTTAAGACATTGGTAACCAAATCAAATGCTGTTGAACATGATAGTTCGAAAAAAAAATCTTTTAAAAGTATGGCTACAGATGTGGGTCAAAATACAAAGATGATATTTATGCCTCCAATTTTAAAATATACATGGATATCTATAGTAATCAATCTCAGTTTCCATATTGGGTATGTATGTTTGTTTATGATAATAAATGCTTATTATATTTAATGGTATTTTTTTTTTCCAGTTATTATGGTCTCATGATGTGGTTCCCAGAGCTGTTCAATAGGTTTGATGAATTTGCACGAGCTCATAACGGAAGTGAACAAGCACTAGTGTGTGAAGTATGTACATAGTATCGATAGATAATCTATTGGTTAATTAATAATTGTTTGTTTTTAAATTTTAATTGAATAGGTGACTGAATTTGTTGTCAAAACTGGATCACATTCACATGTGGATTTATGTTCTGACAAAATTGAGAGTGGCGTTTTCCTTGAATCGTTTATAACAGTGGCAGCTGCCATTCCTAGTAATATATTTGCAGTCTTAGGAATGGACACATTAGGCAGGAAATTCTTTTTAGGTGATTATTTTAATCGCATGATAATGATGTATAAAAATATTTAAATTTTCTATTTTTTATTTTTAAAATTCAGTATTTAGTACAATGGCATCTGGAATATGTGCAGTTGGTTTGTCATTAATCACAAACAAAAGACAAAATTTAGTTGTATCTGCCATATTTAGTAGTGCAATTAGTTGTGGTAATGCTGCTTTGGATTGTTTAATTACTGAAATTTTTCCTACAAATTTAAGGTAATTATTAATAAAAGTACTATTAAAAATATTTTAGTAAAACATATTTTTTGTTGGTTAGAAAAATAAAATATTAAATTTGAATGTTTATAGAGCTACTGGAATGGCTATATCTATGGTAGCTGCTAGACTTGGAGGTATAATTGGTAATATTGTTATCGCTGCACTGTTAGATCTCTATTGTCCATTACCTACTTATATAGTAGCTGTACTTCTCATAGGTCAGTAGTTTTTATTTAAATAAATATGAGGTGTGTTTATTTAATTCTTATTTGCATTCCAGGTGGAGGACTTTTGTGTCTATTGTTGCCCAACACCACAAGAGAGCCGTTAACGTGACCTAGTAATAAAAAATATTAGAATAGAAGTCTACATTTAGTAATTTACTTTCATTTATTGACATGAAATATTGTTAGTTTTAACTCTCCTTCGTTATAGACCACATTATATGCACTTTTATTTATATATATATATACATATATATAAAAAAAGAAAAAAAGAAAAAAAAATCATTAATTAATATAATTGCATTAATTTGTTGTTAACTGTATATTTATAATATGTGTACACAAGTATGCATAGGTTTGTATAGATATTTTCTAGACAAAATTCTTAATATAATGTTTATTTTTCTTTTTTTTCTACTGTGAATTTCTTGTGAATATTCCTGTTTACCTTAATATTTAGATGCAGGTGTTTAGTTAAGTTACTTTTAAACTTTTAAATAGTTTTAAAACTATATTTATATTTAAAATAGACACTATTCTTAATTTTTTTTTATGTTTGTTTAGCCATAGTAAAAAAAAATTTATTTAATACCAAATATATAAGTATAAACAGTTTCTTGTGTTGTATATTATTAAGATAACTCCTCAATCTTAGTAATTAGATATTACATATTTTTGAGCCATGACCATAAAAATAAAAATATGTCCATAATGCTATTGAAAAAATGATGATTTATATTAATTTAACAAAATTATATTTATTAAATAACTGGACTATTAAATCCAGATTAAAACTTTTATTTTTAAAACTCAATATTTCAGTCAGGTATTTTACAGTTGTTTTTATTCATAATGTCATTATTACTGTTAAAATTTCAATATTAAAAATAATAAATAATTTGCAAGTTGCGTTCAAGTCATTTAAAAAATTAGGCAAGATTTCTGAACCTTTTATCATCTATGAAATAGTTTGAGTACATTATTATATTAACCAACAAATTGTTATAAAAAGTTGGTATTTATTTGTTATTGTTTGTAGTGATTAATATTTGAATATCCGAAGGGGTGGTGGATATCGTTATGCAGATATTGTAATACCAATTTTAACTGAATTTCACACCCTGCTAGATATGTTTAAAATTTAAGGAAAATAAAGAATGACTTACAATTAATAACCATCTTACTTGCACATTAATTTACTTGGTTAATTTAATAAATGAATTGAGTATTGAATAGAAAATTGATGACTGTTAAATATATATTACAGCTAGTGTCCGAAGGCTGGCTAATATTAAGATTAGCCGGCTATACTTGAGTTTAGCCATACTCCTAACACTAGCTGTAACATATATATTATACTATACTAAATATCGTTCATCATCTCTGTAATAAATATAAATGTTACTGATAATGATAGTTTTAGGAGTTTGGACCGCAGCCAAATGTTACAGTAAATTTTTATATTTTTTAGGTAAGATAGTTCTTAGTAAATATTTCATATACTTCAGTTGTAATTTTTTTTCAACTCACATTAACGAGAGCGAAAATATCAGCATTTTTTTTATGATTTTTATCATCGTTAACCGTTGTTGAAAAGGTATATGTAAAAAAAAAAATCCGAAGCAAGTTTGTTTTGCAATTTTTTCGTGTATCGCGTTACGAGAACATCATTCATTGTCATTTTACCGCTTGCAGTTTGGAGAAACAAAACATTTTTTTTTCCCATTCTAACGTAATGTCCTGAATTATCGATTTTAAACTTTTAGAACACTCCCACTCAAAAGCGTGACGAAGGACAAAAAAAAAAAAAAACGAATAATCGTTGAAAAATCAAAAATATCTAAGCTCAAGCGAACAACATAAATTTCCGACACGAAACTCATATCGAGAATTATACGTGCAGTGAAAACCGGCAGTAAGGCTATACGCCACATAATCCGTCACGTTTTCCGCCATAGCGGCGTTTTCATTACGCGCGATACTCGTTTACAATAATTTTGTTGTGCCAACAAAAGGGATTTTTGAAAATTTTAAAAGTGCGTTTAAAAGCAATGTATTTAGGTGGATTTGAAGGAATTGTAGCGGATTTATTGCCGCAAAACGTATGTTACTTCTAATTTGATTTATTCGACACGATGTTATCTCGAAAACCCAGAACCCGAGACCATAATTTAATTTGAAATTGAATTTATCTTAATATTAATTAAATGTCTTTTTAACCAAATCATGTATCGATGATCATCGTTGTATAAGCAAACAGGTAATGAGTTTATTACTGTCTACATTAAGTACAAAATATAATTTCCCGTTAATTACAGATTAAATTAAATTTCAAATAAGTGTTCCTAATGATAAACGTGCTGAGAACTGAAAATAGTTCAAATATAAATGTTTTAATTTTTTATTTTATTATGAACCAATAAATCAAACAAATCAATAACAAACGAATACGCATGGTTAAAGCCAAATTACCTGTATTTCTAGACGGTGAACAATTTTAT
This sequence comes from Sipha flava, assembly GCF_003268045.1. Lineage (NCBI taxonomy): Eukaryota > Metazoa > Arthropoda > Insecta > Hemiptera > Aphididae > Sipha > Sipha flava. The sequence continues at coordinate 624,452 of NW_020271745.1, forward strand.
CTTTATTTTATACTTCGCTGCAGTTGAAAGAAAATTATGAACAAATTTGTGTCTACGTTTTACTAAAAAGTTTGAATTAAAGTTATAGTTTGATATGGCCGCACAGCAGGTACGGAATTAATTTAGTTATTATAGGGCAATGCATTCAAGAACCCGTATTCTGGATTCAGCCGTACGCCATAAAATGTAGTAATTACTTGGAATTATCTGGTGCGGAGAGATAAGTCCACTTAAGTCCCTTTTCCAATATCGAAAAATAATAGATGTATTATTTTCGCTTTACTTTTATAATATAATGTGGTTCAAGTCAAGTTAATAAGAATATGGATCACAGACAGAAACATCCAGCCAACGTTCACACGATGCTCTAGACAAAAATTGTTCGAAATCGATTTTGGTAAAATATTTATTTATTTAAATCACCTAATACTAAAACCTAACCTAAGACTTGTGCTAAATGCAATTGGTTCGGCGTGTACTAAGTATTAAATACAAGTTTCTTACAAGGAACCTTAATGTATTTCGTATAGTAGGGGCAGTTAACTCACGAAAATCATGCATTAACCACTGTTTGCGTTACAGGAGAAGTGAATGTTGGAAAAATTTAATATATGTTATATAATAACACATGGGTTAATGAGTGTACAGTGTATTCGATTAATGTTACTGTGCACTTAATTGAAATATTAAGTACATGCATGGAAAACGGTCCCATAAAATGTTTAAACTCTTGCTCGAACCTTTTACCTATCATAAAAAAATTATTTAAAATCAACAACAGCAAAAAAGTCATTAAATTTAAAAAATATTAAAATTTAAATCATTTTTATTGTTTTTTTTTCTATTAATTTACGTTAATCGACTTTTATAATATACCTTTTTTTTTTTTTTTGTAAAATGTGTACACAAATAAATACAATAATAACAGTTTGTACAATATTTCAATGCATACATTAAAAAAGGGTCGTTAGAGATATTGGTAATATTATAGGGGTGGCAAACTCAAAAAGGTTGAGAATCGCTGGTCTATAACGTACGGGAAATACGTGTGATGTGATGATTTCTTACTACTCACAATTATGTAAGCTCTAAAATTATTGCCTATACTGAACTCCTTAAAAACTAACCATTTGCAATCCCCATATGTAATATACAAGTTTTTTTTATTCAATTAGTTCGAATAACTTAAATGTATTAAAAAATAGAGTGATCATGGGCATTTTTTTTTGTACATAATGATGGCTAACTATAAATATGTAAAATATAATCTATAAAACTTTATATATTATTTTATCAATGAATCCGAAAAAAAAACATAATTGGAAAATCTACTTAATAGTTGGTGGTGATATTCAATGGGCTAAAATACAGTGTGTAATCGATAGTTGGAAATACTTTGTAACTCTGCCCATATTAAATATATTTAAATTATGTTTTTTTGGATGCCTAACAAACTTTGTCATACACTTATTACACAAATTAAACTAATTTTAGGCCATTTTTTTTTTTTAAATGACAACCCCCCTTTTTTTTTAGTAATTATTTTGACAGGTATTTTTTATAAATTTTAATGGTCAAACCAACTTCTTAAGTTAAAAATTAGCTGAATTATGGATTTTTAAATGTTTGATATTAGTTGAAATAGATAGTTGCATCACGTCAAGGTGATACTGAACGTAGGATTACGTTTATTTCTTGACTAATTACTCAATTAGAAAACAGTCCTATAATTTTAAATTACATATTGTGGACAGATAAGTCTAAATTTACTAACAATTGGATTATAAATAAACAAAATATATATGACATAATATGTGTAATGACAATTGATGAATTTCGCCAAGTATAAACTATAATATAATACACATATAAATACAATAATGTACACTCTAAATTCTTTTTATCTTTGGATATCTTTTTTTTGACTAATGATTTGCTACCAGCATGTTTTTTTGCTAATAACCATCACGTTTCGGTTGTTTGTTATTTCACTCTCATTCGTCGTTCAGTGTATCCATAGAGAATGTAGTGTAATGCGATCATAATACATTTCATTTATTTTTTGTGTGTACCGACCATTTTGTTGTTTAACGCTCTCCTAACAGGGTCTCGTACATTTTCGTTTCTCAATCTGCTCGTATTATCCATATCCTACGTAAACAAACGTCGTACGATCTGTTTGCAAATTTGTTATTTGGTATTTCATATCTGTTCAAAATGGACGTGAGTTTGGATGAATTGATTGAGAACAGAAGATTCCACGGTGGACGTCGTGAGGAAGGAAGACATAGCGGCTCCAGAGGTTTCAGTGGCAGTAAACGCGGAAGCGGAACATCGAATTTTCGATCAAATGGCGCTGGTGGAAGCGGTGGTGGGCCTATGCGCAGAGGCAGATCCATAGCAAGGCGTTCTAATGGATTTATTCCTTATTCGAAGGTGAAAAATACGTGAATTTGCTTTGTCAAATTTGGTTCTTCAGTATTACGGATTATCCGTTATAAGTTGTATACAATTATTTTTATTTGCAGTAACTAGTGTTTGAACCCCATCCTTAGTAATTACTTGTTTGCTATTTGAATCTTTAGCAAAATTCGTGCTAATTTTGATCAGGCTCTTCTAATGTAGGATTTCTATTTTTAGACTAATACTTTTTTATATATTATCTACTCATGAACCTTGGAATGCAGTTATCATATTATGGTACGATTTACAAATTGTGGCTGGGTGCAACAACTGGCCACTGCATATTGTCTGGTCTTCAAAGTGTTCAATGTCTTCAATACAAAACACCGCATTGCAGCGGAAAGTTCAGTGGGTTCCCGTGCAATGTTCAGATGTATTTAATAATTTATTTAACTATATTTGTATAAACATAAATAATTAAAATTAATTATTACATACTTAATACTACTAACTAGTACTATACTGAGACTACAAATTATTAATAATAACAATATTATTCAACTGTTATTGAAAAATAGCAAAAAGATGAATTACAAAATAATCTTTTAATAGAAATTCAGTTAATAAAACTATGAAAAGAAGTTTTTTTTTTTGAAGTGTTAATTTATGGATATTTAAATCTCAATAAACAAAAAATTTAGTTTCAGTTTAGCTAGTTTTTCCATTTAAATTATGACCAATTTTCATGTACTTACATTGACATCGTAAAACTAAAAAAAAAAATGAAAAATTTGAGCACAGCGCGACTAGTCCTAGACCAGTGTAATTGACAGTTATTGATATGAGTATGATAACTATTGTTCACACCCACACGTCAATCACTTTGGAAACTATGCTAGGGTATTTATTTAAGTAACAGCCAATTGTACGATTGTTGCAATGGGTCGTAGCTCGGAAACCTTACTTTTACACAATCTCTATGTAACTATACAAATTATTATTCTTTATTATATTTATAAAAGATGTATAGGTACTTATATAAGTATATTGATACAGTATATATATTTATATATTAATTACAAATAATTTGTTAATATTGATGATTATCTTTTCACCAAGGTTTATAACAATGTTGGTGAAATTTCAACTTTTTGGAGGAATTTTTATAAAAAATAGGTACTACATTTATAACTCGTCAAGTAATTAAAAATATTATTGATATACATGAATGTCTATTCTGTTAGGTTGATTACTATTATATATTACCACCCTTGTAATTAGTTGATTATTTGTATATATATATATATATTTTTTAATATATTTTTCTATTTAGTATTGAACCATAATAAAATTGGGTAACTAATTTATAAGTTATACAGTCCATAACAAGGTGCTTGTTCTACATTTTTATATTCTTTTGTAAAAATGTTTTGTAAAATCAATGAATTAAAAAAAAAAAAAATGCCTCTAAAACAATGGTAAATTTATAGTTATTAATATTACTTTTTTATCCTTAAATTGATCAAGACTAATGTATTTACTGGTAGCATTGTGAGGACCAACGATAAAATATATTTTAAGTATGTTCATGAATTTGAACACATGTATTGTATATAATTTTTTGTTATACTACTATTTAAACGTTGTTATTTATACATTGTTAATTTAAATTAATGAATAGGTTCAGTAGTACTTCATTTTATATAGATACCATATATATGAATTTTATATAATAAAAAAATATATAATGCTTAATTTTTATTTTACTTAGACCGATGTAAATTCATCATGGACCAATGATATGTATGAAGGACCTAAAAGACATCAAATTAGAGGTGGTATTTCAACTACTAATATTCATAAAATTGTTTTATCAAACTTGGACTTTGGAGTTACATCTACAGATATACAGGTTTGAATAAAAAATTTAGGGTTTTTTAAATTAATGTATTTTATGTATGAAATATTAGTATAATAGTATAATATAAGGATGAAATATTAAAACAAAAAAAAAACTGCATAATATTCTTAATAATATATATTTTCTAATATCATTGTCTATAATAGTGTTTGGGTTAGTGAACAAGATATTTTAAGAAGAAAAAAAGAGTTTTATTATTGAATGATTTCTATATTAATTGTTAATAAATTATAGTATATGCTATAAAAAACTGGTATGTTAATTTTTCAATTCATCAAAATATAAATAAAACTATTTTATGTTGATAGGTTAAAATAGAAGTAGATAGATTTCCTGAAATGTGTTATACTAAAAAAAACTAGGTTTCATTTTATTATCAATGTGAAATTCTTCTCAGTAACTTGTGACTTTAGAAAAGTAATCTATACTTGTATATTCCTTGATAAATTTCTGGATTTAAGAATATTTTAACTTTTGTCTTGTGAATGAATGTTTTGAGTTAGCTTGGATGTTATAATTTGATTAATTTGTGTGTTATATATTAGTTTTAGTCCTTTTGTTTTTTTTTATAGGTGCTATTCGATGAGATTGGTCCATTGAAATCTGCAGCAGTTCACTATGATAGATCTGGTAGATCTTTGGGAACAGCTAATGTTGTATTTGGCAGAAAAAATGCCGCATTAAAAGTCGTATGTCAATACAACAATATACCGCTTAATGGTATGTATTTCAAATATTTTGTAATTTTATAATTTTATTGTTAATTAATTTTATTGATTATTTAAGGTCGCCCTATGAAAATTTAACTTGCAACTTATTTTTCAACTGCTGTCAACCTTGCTACTTGTCTCAGAAGACCAACACCATTGCCTGTACAAGGTATTCATGGTGGTATGTTCCTATTTTGTACTATGGAATATATTTATTTATATATTTTAAATTAAATTATAATAGTTATAGTTCAAATTCTTCTCTTTATAGGAGTAAGAGGTAACCGGGGCAAACGTGGAAATATCCATGGTAACTCCAGAAGACGTGGCGGTAGAGGTAGCAGGAATAGCGAAAAGAAAATGCCAAACAAAGATGAATTAGATGCACAACTTGATAGATATATAAAATTTAACAAAAGCAAGAATAATTGATTTCATGTTTATATTTTTGACTTTTTTCTAATATTTTTAAGTAAACTAATGTTCAACAGTTCAAACAGTGTTACTAAGTTATTTGTCAGATGACTTAATAATTTCTTGATAGGTTGATAGTAATTTTGACCTGTTGATCTCCATATTTGGTCTTTAAATGTATATTATGTAATTTTGTACTGCATTATGATTTTTATTATATTTTTTTATTCAGTTCCAGACATTTTTGTTTATTTTTGAAAATCAAATTATATACTATAATAACTATTCAATGTGTTAATGAAATTAAGAAGTAGGTACTATGCTTCAAAAGAGATTAAATAGCTTTTGACTACAGAGCAATAAATGGCAATAAATTAAAATTACAAAGATATTGGTGATATTAAAAACTAGACTGAATGCAGAATTGTTTTATAATCAATTATAATTATTTATCAAATTAATTTTTTTCATCTAAGTATATACCTAATAAGGTTTTTTTCATTTACCCAATTTAAATATATCACTCGATCCATTTCAAGTGCTATGTATTTAATTTTTTTTTTTTTAAATTTATTTTAAATTTTAATTATCAAGACAGCTATAACAATGAGGAAATTACAATTCAGTTATTTTTTTTAGGAAAAAAAATTAAAATTTTTAATTAAATAGTTAGGTAGGTATTTAGATATTTGTGTGTATATTTTTACTTGCATTTTGAACGCTTAAATTAATTTTCAGTTGTGTTGGGGGTAGGCAGTGGCATCTTTTTGCATACCCTGTAAAAGAGGTTTGCGCACGCCTATGATTATTATTTGTAATAATAATATGTGTAATAATTTATTACACACGGTATTACATGTATTAGTAATATTTTTCAAGTACGTCCCACGATTGCCTGAAGTGTGCACCGGGTAGGCAACATTGTTATTGCGCAGATATAATGGATAACATTACGTCAACGCGTGTCGACCGCGTAAAATATCGGCCGGTGGTCATAAGATTTACTTTGAAATTGTTAGCCGAATCCTCTTGAAACGGTGATTGGTCGTTCGTCGGGCTACGAAACAGGGTGTTGTACGTTCTCACGTGGCGCGGGCGAGCCTGTTCACGTCTCACGTTTGTCCTGGCACCGATCATCTATTCTCGGCGGCCTCGAGAACAGAGGACGGTTAGGTAGGGGGTCTGTACCGAGTCAGTGGTCGATGGGCTAACCTTCGATCCCGGAAGAAAATACTGAAGGTACGTGGGGACGCGCGATTGTCTGACGTGTCTTGCCGCCACGCTTGATTTACCCGCGAACCGCGGTCGGATTCGACGGCTATCACTCGACAGTTACCGGGCGATGGCCGTCCGCCCGGGTAAGCTAAGGATTTTTACTTGCGGTACAGGAGTCGGCAGCCAGGTACTCGTGGACGACTTGCGGCCGACCTGCCGTCTGGACGAACGTCGGTCGCAAACCTCCGCCGCCTCCAGACGGAGCTAATAAAAGTTGACCGGTTTGTAGCGTATATTACTGTATTGTTTATTATTCTATATTATATTAGTAAAATAATTATATTCTGCCTTTGGATTTACTACAGGTCGTTAGCCGCAAGGTATCGGAGCCGGAAGATTTCGTGTACTTACCGATTCCGAGTGGCTGTACCGTTTTCCACGAATAATTGAAAATTCATATATTCCGCCTGTACAGTTGAGCATATCCACAACGTATGTGTGTGGTTTACCCGACAACTGTACAGGTTTTCGGTTCAGTTCCGTGTACTTTTCCGTCCGTTCGTTTTTGTAATAATTTCATTCCAATTGTTGCGTGTGCCGTCAGTTCAACCATTGTGGTGTTGAACGGCGTGCAGGACGTTTTAAATAATAACTCGACTTTAAATTTAATAACTGTTTATTATAAAATATTCTAAGTTCAACGCATTAGTTGTAAAATAATTCAAACATTTAATTTATTAAGTTAACTGGTGTGAAGGTGCTCATTACGATCGGACTAAAACACATGTACTTATGGGTCTGTTTTGTACCCCCTTATTTACCCCGATCCCGCGTGAACTCTAAGTTGTTCGCTTCCCCATATCCGCCAATACTATATTTATTAGCAGGGCCGGCGTAAGGCTAAATGACACCCGAAGCCAAAATGCCAACTGGCGTCTTTTTCATACAACAACCCGTAATATCATTATACTTAGAAAAAAATTATATATTATGCTCAACTTGTACATTATTTGTTATCGTCTAATTTTAGTCACGAGTCACAACGGCTAAACGCGATCCCGATTGAACGATAACATATATTTGGAAATTGTAGCAACATATACGATAAAACATTCTACGTTAAACCATAGTAAATATACTTAAAATATACTTACATTATTTTAAGATACGGCTAAACGATATGACCATATAATACTAATAATATATATTATCAATATTTCAATACAAAGTTATAGGTATTTTACATTAAGAAAACCATAATATTACTGACATATGTGCAAAATTGTAAAAATAATTTTGGCGCCCTAGACGATCGCCTGAGTCACCTTACCCTCACACCGACCCTGTTTATTAGTAACAAATGTAATATTCAAGTAACAAGGGCGTATTTGAGGGGAGCGAAAGAGGTATTCGCCCCCCCCCCATGGCTCGTATTTTTATGAGTATTATACATTGATTTATTTTAAAAATTTAATGTATACTAGTAATATAATATGATAATAAATTCAATATGTCAATTTGATCACGGGTATCAATTTTTGTTTATCTTCTTATATCATAACATTTTTGTATGTAGAACGAATATTATATTCTATGGTTGTAGACATTTACAACCATAACCGAGGTATTTATCAGATAGTATAAAGTAATTTAAAGTAACACTTTTTATATCACATATTTACTAGTTATTCATTTTTTTGGTGCATTTATGCATATTGTATATTTTTGTATTTATTAGAGCTATCTATATAAGTCCTTAATAATTTTACTAGCCTATTTTTTTTTTTACAACATAATATCTGGTACTTTTTGTTGTGCATAGATATTTAGTCATTTTTTTGTGCACAAATGCATGCATATTTGTGTATTTTATAGAGCTAGAAGCTCCTAAGCCAAATAATAATCATAATTACTGACAATATTTGTTTCCATATTCTTTAACTTGCAAATATTGGCCACAAATATATTTTTGTAGGTTGAAAACATGGTTAAGATCAAAAATAGGCCAGCATAGACTAACAGGTTTGGCTTTGCTGCATGTGCATAAAGATATTAGGTATTGTATCCATTGATGAAATAATCAACAAATTTCCAAAATAAAAAAAAGAAATTTGGAATTTGTTATTGACTACTTACCAAAATTATGTTTTCTTCTTAGATATTTGTTAAATTAAGTTACTTATCTTAAATGTTATTTTAAACTTTTAAACTTCAGATTCAGACTGAAGGTACAATTTTAATATAGGAACTATTTGTGTTATTATTATTAATACTTATTTTGTATCCAGTAGATTTTAAATATATTTATTAAATAAATATTTAATTAAATTTGGTACCTACTTGTATTTTTATTTATTCACTCGAATGCGCAACAGGAACATGAGTTCAAGCATGGGTAGGTAATGTAAATAGGTTAACTGTAAATTATTTTATGTTTGTATTGAAGAAATATTAGTTTCGCCCCCCCCCTGGCCTCAATTCAAATACATTCTTGTAAGTATTTAAGTAAGAAATAAAATATTTATTTAGTTTTACGTGTATGTGTGTTAATAATATTGATAATACGTTATCTGAACTCATCTTGAACCTATTGATTATTGAACATAAAGTAACTAACTCTTATTATTAATCACATTTTTATTCTTCAGATGTTTGAACTGAAACTCGCTCGTTTGTCGTTTAATTGCATTTACATATGAATAAGTAATCTATTTAAAATGGTAACTTCCCAAAATAATTATGAGTAGATCTTATCATCATCAATTTTTTCAGTTATATATTTGAACAATTATTATTATTATTGTTATTTTTTATGGTCGCTATTAATAATACAATTCTTACCATTATATTTTTTTTATGGATACAGTACCATATTTTCTGTTAGTGTAAATCATTTTTAACTATAATAATAATATATGCTTAATTAAAATTACAATAATTCCGTGTTAATTATTTTTGCAGACAAAATAAATATTTCATTTGTCGATACACCATGAGTATCTATAATGGAAATTAAATCAACTTTTTTCTTAATTCAATTTTTTTATATGGTGCTATTATAATTACAACATTTAAAAATTCATATTGGATGCATGTTAATATATGGTTTTTATATATTTACTTTGTAGAAGAAAGAAGTTTTATACATTTAATTAAGATTGTCTATTTCGAAGTTTTTATACCCATTATGTATGAAATAAGGGTAAAAAGAAAGACGGTTATAAAGTATAGCCACTATTCGAGTTGACTAATTTGAATTTAAGAGAAATAATTAATTTTTTTCGAGTTTCATTACAATAAAAGGTAATAAGCAGATATTTTTCCTACGTAGACAGTCAATTATTTTGATTATTATCCCACTTCTGGATCAATAATATTTACCACCCGTCCGACTATCCATACTTATATAATGTAATATCTTATTGAATCCAACGATTCGACTTTAAATTTTTATTAATTTTATTCTGACTTAAATTGGAAATTCAGTTTATTTCCTAACCAAATTTGATTTGGTCATAATTGCTATTTTTCGAATTTCTTCGAAATGATATAAAACTAATGTTAGTTAAAATTATTTAGCGTTCATTTCATATTTTACTGCAAAATATTCGCGAATAATAACAAACAAACGAGGAATTAAGAAAAAGATTTAGCTGTTTAGTTCTGCAATTGATAATTGGATTTGGAAGATTAAGCCACAGTCTACCGGTATAATTTATGCAAATCCAAAAATATATTAGCCAACTGTTATTATCAAATATAGAACGTATATTTATTATTATGCATTATATTTATGTTTATTTTATTATCAATGATTGTATACGTATAAAATGGTTTAACGGTTTTTTTGTATATTAATACAATAAATTTGTATTTAATCAATAATCGACGTAATAATGGCAATTAGGTACGTAACAAAATCAACACACATTGTGTTACAGAACCTAGAGATTGTTTGCTTATCTTGAATACCAATGGTGTAATTTTAAATTTTTTGAGGGTGGGTTTAAAATGTTTTCCAAGAAATAAGTGATTTTAAAATACTATAATAAATACAAAGAAGGAATAAATAATAATATTACTATACAAACAATACAACAACATGATAAAAATCAAAGTTCTCTTTGTCTGTAACTTCGTAGTAAGTAATTTATGACTTGAACCTTTTTTTTTTTTAGGGGTGGTCGAAACCCTACACCCCCTGTTAACCGAAAATACGCTACTGTTGGCTACAGTACTCCATAAGTAATTATTGATTATATAGATTTAAATGTTAAACTTAATGGTTAAGTTAGAAGAAAAAAAGTGAAAACATTCGTTTGGAAAATTTATTAATTTTTTCTATTTAAAATATGACGAGGTTGAATACATGGATCAATGGTATAATGGATATTTTTAGTTGCGGAATTGAATTAATTTAATATAGTGAAATTGAACAATCGTGACTTGACTGCATTAATGAATATTATAAAGAAACCTGAACATAAACTATTTTTATGCACATTATTTTTATGCAGTTTCTCGCGGTGCTCGAATTTTTTTAAACTATTTGAAAAATGTGTACTACGCCAGATGAATTTTTAACGTTAATTTTAAATACGTTTTACATTTATCCGTTTTATTTTCAATTAGTACAATTATATTAATTTCCTCAGTGAACGTTGTTAATATTTTTAATAAAACAAAAACCGAACACAGAATATTTCAACACAGAGTATTAAAACAAGTGTATTCATTACTTCTGTGCTTTAGAGTCGACTGTATTCTATATACACACCTATGTAATCCTGGGGAAACGTTTTTCCGGGGTCCAGTGCGTAAAGCAGGCGCGATTCCAGAATTGTATTTCGGGAAGGGCTGATAAAAATGTATAAACAAAGTCATATAGTAAAACAAAAAAATAAAATTTAATAATTTAATTGCACTACAATCTATACATTTTATTAGCTATTTAGTACTAGATAATAAGTTTTAAACGTTTGACTCATTCACTATTAACAAACTTGTCTAAAAACCATAGCATCAGTTATAAAAATATTTCTATGAATATTTAATAATGCTAAACCAACGAGACGATTCTCTGAAGTTGAATTTCTAAAATATGTTTTTAACCTTCGCAGCATTGAAATAGCGTTCAGCAAATGCAGTTGACACAGAAAGTATGACAAGTATTTTCAGCAGTTGGTAGAGATTAAGGTGCAATATTTGATCACAAGAAATTAAAACGTCTGTGGAGGCAAAATATCTTGATGATGGTACTACCTAAGGTTCATTTAGAAATCCATAAATCGTGCCATATTGTGTATTGAGCTGCAGCTCTATACTGCCCGGAAATTGTTATCGACAGGTTTATAAATAACATCTATGATTTCCAGTATTACCTCTAAATTTTGTCTATGAGCGGTAAGATAATCTAACAAAATAAAAATACGAATTTAAAATCAATAAAATAAAATTTAAGATTTTTGCAGCGACTTTCATAGACCATGGAAATATTTTTTAAATTATCTTAATATTCTGGGAGGGCTGCAGCCCACTCATCCCCCCCATTAATTACGCCCCTGGCATAAAGTATCATATCTATGAACCATAATACTTGACGAATTAATATCGGTACATTTCGAGCGTAGCTTTTTATAGGGCGATACTAAAAAATTGAATTTTACTAAAAATTACACCCACCCATAAAATCGAATTTAATTTCAATAACAAAGAAGGTACTATCAAGAGAAGAAAACTGATTTAAAAAAAAAAGAAAGAAATTTAGAATTAAAAAAATCTTTTGGTCTCATATTGGTATATACATATTTATGTGTAAATTATAATCCGAAATGTTTACCCGAAGTTTAGTATGAAAATGTTTTAGATTAATTTACAAATTTCCTCAAAAAAAAAAAAAAAAACAAAGATTCACTGTTTATTTGCGCGTAACAATATTATTTTACACAATTTCAAAAAACCAAAAAGGACGTCATCATATGATCGCACCATGATCGTACAATCGTTTAACAAGAATCGGTGTCGATATCGGATGATTCTGTGTCTCCGGTAATTTTGGCCGCCAACTTATCGTCCAAGTCCTCTTCCAAGAGGTCGTCCACGATGAAGTCCACTTCGTAACATTTTTTTTTCCTCTTCCATCGCGCTACCAACGAACCCCTTCCACATCTCGGCGTTCACACGGTCCACGGCCTCTACGATTAGGTTTTTGCCGTCGGACGGTTCGCAGCTACTGACGTTCGCGCTCACGTGTTCTTTTACCGACGACCACGCCAGCACCATCGGGTTGAGTTCGCGGTGGTTACGCGGCAGCCTCAGCACCGTCTTCCCGTCGGCTTTGGCGAGTTCGTCGATCGCGTACTTCTTGCGGAGCGGCTTGACGCGTCTGACCATGGCCATGAGCTCGACGTACACCATCGAACGGTCGGCCGTTTCCCCGTTGCGCTTCAGCCACTCGACAATGACGTCTTTCCCGTCGTCCATCGTCGGCGCCCTGTCCACCTTCGCCGTGTGATACGGCGCGTTGTCCATCACGATGACGGAGCCGTCGGCCAGCAGCGGCAGAACGCGTCCCATACACTCGCGAAACTCGTCCGCGCCCACCGCGTCCCGGCAATCGCGACCAGTTCGCGGCACAGCAAACCGCCCGGCACGAAACCGTCCGCGGAACCGACGTGGAACGCGACGAAGCACGCGCCCGCGTTCACCAACGTCTCGTCCACGTAGTACACGCGCCGCCCTTCCCGGCGACATATCGCTCCACGTTCTCCAGGTACCTGCGGCGCCGCAGCACCGTTCCCGATTTCTCGGTCAGCGCGCGGTGACGGGTTCCCTTGGTGTAACGGAAACCCAAGCCCCTGAGCAACCTGTGCAGGTTCGTGCGCGATATCGGCGGCAAACACGCGTCGCCGGACACCGCCTCGTGAATCCTGTCCACCGTCGGGATTTCCCGCGTCCGAACCAAATGCACCAGCCGGCGGATACGGTTCCTGGACGGTTCGTCGAACGAATCGCGAAAAGTTTCCCGGACCTTCGTCCGTTTCGGCGGTACCACCGAATTCGTCCGCTTATACACGTGTATGATCTGGTGCACCGTCGACTCACCAACGCCCATGCGCTCCGAAATGCGTTGCTTCAACTGTTTCATTGACGTGTTCGGATCTTTCGCCAAATGTTTTTTGTACATACGTACGATACGTATTCTGTCGTCCGTAGAAATGATCTGGAAAACATTTTTTTTTTTTTTTTTTAATTACTTCTACTATTAAACAACTTACGTAGGTACTGTTGGTTTGTGTTTGTCATTTATTTTTTAGTACAGGGTGGCGGTCCAACCCGCGGCCCTCCAAGCCTCTATTTTTTTTTGTCTATGGAAGGCATAGAAAACTTATGTTTAAAAAAAAAAAAAAAAATGGACAGAATAATATTGCAACAAAATCGTTATACCATCGTATACTTTTCGTGTTTCACACGATAAAACGTAGGTATACGTGCAACGAGTTACGTTCAAAAGTACGATTGAATTCGGATCATTACGTAAATACGAGTATATCAGAGTTTGTACAGCAGTCACAGCGAATCCGAATTCTTGCGGTACCAAATCGTGGAAGTTGGTTATATTGTCACCTCTTAAATAGTCATTATTAGGCGGCGATCATTGACTGCGTGTTCTACTGGATAATAATATTTTTAAAATTTTTTTTTATGGCAGCCCCCAGTGTTTCAACGAAAGTGAAAATTGACCCTCCGACTACAAAATATTGGACCACCCTGGTGTATAACATTATATGTGTATACCAACTAGGTAGTCTGAAGATTTTGTTTTCAGCAACTAAATATACTAATAATAATAAATTATTTTTATCTTGTCCAAAAACGTTGTTTTGTAAAATTAATATCCGAAAGACACTGACGCGCGGTCTCGCAAAGTGCCAACAGTGTCACGTGCGTATATTGCGATGGAAAATTATGCTACGGCACGAGTTTATAATCCGCGATCTTTGTACGCCTATACATATAGATCCGATGTATCCGTTTCGTCCATACCAATCCCGGATTAAGGGGTGGAGGGGCATGACCCCGGACCTATAACGGATATCAAACAATAGTAGGCCCCTGGTGGATAGTAGATTATTTTCGTTTTTTTAATTCTTTTTCTAGCTCGTATAAAAAACAAGTATAAAATAGTATATAGTTTTATGGTTTTGTGTTCAGAGAGTAATACTTTAGAGGTAGTTAATACCGATGATATAATTAAAGGGTTTGCTTCCCCAAAAAAAGAAAAATTTTTTTATATAAATAACATTTATATTTTTGTATTAAAAAAAAAAAAAGGAAATACATTTTTAAATTGAAATATATTTTTTTTTGTCTCTGAAATATTATTATGTGTGGATCATCAATATTTTGATTATGGTTATGGGCCCCTAAAATTGTTTGGCCTCGGGCCCCAAATTATCCATAATTCGGGCTTGGTCCATACAGACCTATAAAGATGAGAACTGCGTGTCGTGCATCGCTCACCATACACAACTAAATATCAACATGCGACGAGTGACAGGTAGTCTCTAAAGTAACGGTTTTCATTAGGACTTTAGAAATAAACAACTTTAAAAATTACTCATGGGCCACGTACATTTATAACGGGGTAATGATGAAAAAATATGAACATCTATAAATTATATATTAATTAATTATAACTCAATAATTTATAATTATAATATTACAAACAGTTCATAGTTTATAAAAGTTATTACATTTATCAGAATGACATATTTATAAGCAGAAACGATAAAAAATAAACAAGAATAACAAGATAAGGTTAATAAAAATTATTGCATTCCACATATCACCAAAAATCAAAACATATGTGTTTCATTTTATTTACTCTATTTAATTCTGAATATTAGAATGTAAGTTTAGTTTTAATACGAACCACACAAAATTGTTTTAAGGGTCGCATATGAGTCGCGTAGTGATTATTTAACAGCTGGTCTACAGTCTACATTTCAGGGCAAAAATGGTGTAATTATTACACCATGTTTAAAATGAGTCGATTACATTATTATTACACTGTAATAAATGCAACTGACTCATTTCATTCCAAAATTTCAACATTAAAAATACTCTTATAAAATATAAAATAACATTATTTTGTTAAACAGTGCATTTTTAATGTTCAGTTTGTCAAGACATTTTATAAGGCAAAATTATTATAAATCTTTAATAATTACAATTGTTCACGAAAGCGGATTTACCGAAACAAAAAGTATATAATTACAACGAAAGCTGATTGCATTGCGTTTTTCAAGCTAGTTAAATAAGCGACACGATTGTCGCCCGGTAAAAATATTTTTTCGTCTAGTTGGATAGTATTTTGAGAGACTGGACGAAACACAATTAACTGTCAATAAAAAATTGTTTTTAAATTATGTAAAATAAATAATCAAGTTGTGTTACATAATTGAATATGTTTAATATCTTAAGTACAGGTTTTAAATAACTTTGGAATCGTATTATAGAATGTATATTATAAAAAAAATTTAATTTGTTATATTATAGTTAAAACTCATAGACACGAACTTGCTCTATCATACTGTATAATGGGTCCCCTCGTTAAGCTCGAATAATTTATACATTATATTATATTTATATATAATGTTTTTTATTAAAAAATAAATAAATATAAATCAACGATGTATACATTTTAATATAATACATTGTAATATTATTGATGCTTACTTTTTCTATTAGCATTAAGATTTATTTTTGAAAACTATGCGGAGCGAACGTGAAATACATTGACTATTTTAATAAATGGTTTGTCATCCAGTGAAAATGCACTGTTATAGTGTAAATATTTTACGTTTTTAAGAATAATATACACGAGTTTTATGTAAATTACAATTCCAACATTAAGCTTGTGAAATAAAACGATAACATACCCAGAGCACAAAAAATAACTACGGTGGTAATAATGAAATACTGAACATAAATACTGATAAACAAAAATAATTACAACATTTTTATGTTTTTCGATTATTTTTATTCAAAAATATACAATATTAAATATGCACAAAGTATAAACGATCAAATAGATCAATAATAATAATAATTAAGTTTAATTAAAAAATTTTAATAAGTATGGGGATCGATGAACAAATGTAATAAAGTGAATTAAATGGATATATGTAATGTACGTAATTAGAAACTAAATACGTGTTACAGAAATAAATTATAGAGTAAAATATTAAAAGAAATGAATAATATTAAAATATGAACATATTTTCGAATTAAAAATAAAAAACTATTGGTATCGATTTACGTTATCAATTTACGCCCAGAAATATACTCCTCGCTACATGTTGATACATATTAAAATTTCACTGCACTGCTGTACAGAATTCTGTGTTTGACATTTCCTTTCTCTATCTCCCTCCCTCTCTCACTCTCTCTCTCTTTCACAAATATCTGCACGCGCACGTGGTTCGTAAAATCTTTATTTCTAGGTTTATGATGGGTGTTGCGCGGTCGAAAAAAAATAAGGCACCGCGTTAACATGTGATAAAATGATATGAAAATATAGGTAAAAAAGCCCGGTTCTAATTTTAAGGTTATGAGTAGGAAACGGATTTATATTTAATAAAAATACAGAAATATGTGAGAATATAATTTAATTAAAAAAAAAAATTCAATTATAATTATTAAATTATCAAAATGATTTGCTTAATCAGCCAAACACTAACTATAAAAACCTATTGCTATAGCCTTTCATCGATTGTAAATTGTATATAAATGTACCTATACTATATAAAGATATCTTGTTTATTAAGATTATAAGATAAAGACTATAAAACTAAAGGTAATTACTAAATATTTGGTCCACGATGAGCGTCACAATTAATAATTAATTAATTCATAACATCCATTGGCTCCTAATAATAAATTAATTTATTTTTAATGTTCAAAAATAATAATTAAATCGACAAAATACCGATAAATGGTTGTTTTTGTCCACTGTCACATAGCTTGAAAACGTATGAATGATGAAATGATAAAATATATTTAAAAATATTTACAAATTAGTGAAATAAAAGTAGCATCATTTTAATAGGAATGATTTAAATCATGAACATTTTTATCAAATCTTAAATATCTTGTTTTATTAAAAATATGCATTTACATAATAAATCCGTTCCCTAGTTATGAGTATGGATAAGGCATCGAAAGAAATCCCATTGATATTAATACAGAATCGGAACAAATGTATTGAATCAAAAAATTAAAATTAAATATTTCATAGTATCAAATGATAGTGAAATTTTATAATGATCCATACCTATTGATATCGATAATATTGATAAAAATATTCGTATATCTAGTGTGGATAATTAGGACTATGTCCTCATATCTAATCTATTCACTAGGAAAATCTAAATATTTTCAATCAGATCACTTTATTAGAACAAGGGGTTCAATTTGATTTAAAATAAAATTCTTAGGGTTGAGCTTGGACTAAAAATCAATAATTTATTAACTAAATGAAATCATAATAGCGTAATAAATGAGGCAAAACTATTGTTTTCGTAAAAAAAAAATGTGCACAAAATAATATTTTGTCTCTTATAAATTATAAAATTTAGAATTGCACCACTGGTCCAACTCGTACGGTAATCTGGTAACATTATTGTTATAATATTTTTACTAATTGATTTTGTATCTTATGTTGCTATTGACATACAAAGTATTCGTGTATTTCCTCAGATTCATATATATATAGTCTATAAATAGTATTCTATATTTCTTGTCTTCTCAGTGAACTGTATCATAACATTGATTTAAACATATTTAATCTACGACCCTACCGATTAGGAAACCCACTGCATTGTGATGTTTTAGAAAAATACTAGTAAATAACTAGTCGGTGTCGGTCTTGATTGGGAAATCCCTCTACACGCTCAAATAACTCAAATAAATCTACTTAAAAAGCATTATTCGATACGATTACAATATGAATACGTTTGAAGTCGAACCGATAGGGCCGCTAAATAAGAGATTCGATAACATTCATTCGATACTACTTACTTTATACTACTTTTTGTAGTATTTTTTCATCGATATGAGTAAAGTTTCGAAACAAGAAGAAATTGTATCAAAAGAAAAATATCGGTACTAGAGCTCTTAATACACGTGAATTCACGTGTCACGTGTCACGTGTAAAATCCAAAATAAAAACGTATATTCTTAACTTAATACTGTACTATTAATATTTTATTAAAACTTCAAGTGTATAACATAAAATTACTAATTTTACCATTGTAAAAATGGATATATATTTTGGATAAACATGTATTTCACGTTTACACGTGAATTCCGTGACACGTGTTTTAAGAGCTCTAATCGGTACATCATTGACATCGGTAGTACAGCTGAGTCCCTAGTTTTGAGGCATTTGTATTTTTTCAATTTTTCTCCAAATTCATCTAAAAATGTGAAATCACTTATAGCCGTTTCTGGGCACTTCTTAATCATAACAAACCCACCAAAATAACCGACCAGGGCACGATGACAAAACAACAGTACACACAGTACACGTTAACACAGGTACTCACTTTTCCTCGTTGTTTCACTCGTGGACCATTTTGGTCTTCTGCAATTCCTTGTTCGTCACTATTAAACATAACGCATGCAGTTAACGATAACTATAATGCAAATGCTGCACGGGCGAAAAAAATAATGATACAGACGAGTTAAATCGTGAAAACGATGTGATTGCACATAGCCCAAGAGCACGTTGGCATGCCAAGAGAGCGCTGATGTCGGTAACGGTGGTTGTGCGATCAAAAACCAGTTCTCGTTTGAGGGTGGGGGTGAATGGTAGGTACGTGGTGAAGATTATCAGTGTTGGGTTTTTTTTCGGTCCATTCCTACTTGGTATAACCCTTATACCAGCGTTTCACAACTTATGGGTCACAAAATATTTTTTATGGGTTGCTGTTCATAAACCAACGACAAGAAAAATATCAAAAATATCTTAGTTATCAAAATACAATTATACGTATACAGTGTATCCCGTTTTAAATGTATTAGCTAATGTAATGTAATGTATTAGCTAGCTAATAAAAACAGTATTTCAATCTAAAATTATAGGGGTGAGATATTTAGTGGTATTTAGTGATATATAGCGGAATAAATATTATCAGTTTTGTAGTGTTGTGTATTTGATGAAATTCCTTATATTAAAATGATTAGTAATGTAATTACAAATAATTGGTATTTTTTTTCTTTTGCAAGGTCGTCTACCCAACACAAAGAACATTTATTGACCATACTCCTTAAAAATACTAAATTTCATCAACATATTGGAATGTTTCTTATATTTTGTTTTCCCCGTTTCGCGTTGGTAATTCATCACGAGACAAGTATTTCGACATTTTGCACGATCATTTTTTGAGAGATAAAGGTATAATTTTGTTCCCCCCCCCCAGATAATCTAACAGTACAAATAGCACTTTTTATTAATGAACTCTTATGGGTATTATTTAACAATATTGGTATCTGCTACCTACAATTTATGTTTATCTAAACCATAAAATGAGTTAAAAGACTTATGTAAAATCAAACAATTAGATGTACTGTATAAAATACATATAATAAAAATATGTTTTAACTGGTGAGGGGGAGGGGCATCAGGGTTTGGTAGTAATAAATATATTATATTGCCCTCCCCCTTTAGGTTTTTTCCCAGTTATGCCAATGGTTACGTGTGTGTCAGCACATCTTATGAACTAAGACAACGAGAAGGTCTAATAAGATATTCGAATTTCACAATTAAGATGATAAAGATCTTAGTAATTTTGTGTTACGAGCTAAATAAGAGCTGTGGAGATATGCTCTATTGTGCGGTGATGAATATTTGTTGTATACAAGTATATTGACAAAATATATATTTAACATTTGTGATGTTTGCGATTGTAATAGAGTGGTAGAGGTGACGTAGTACAATAACAAGGGAGATAAAAATGATAATAATAATCGGCTTCAATCAGATAAAACTACATGGTCATAAAGTCACATTGCATGTATGACTGTACTATACTTGATTCATTAGCTTTACGGGTAAATTCTTGACGACCACCAAGCTTGTTAAATATTTGTTAAGAGTAACAAAATCGGTAAGATTTTTCAGACAAAATTGAGAAGTTTAACGTTATTTCAATTTGACGAGATGTCATTGGATGGCAGGGACTAAAATTGTGTGGAGTACGATACATTTTGTGTAATACGAAATGTTTAGTATGTAGTACGAAATTAAAAAGTGTGTTGTGGTTCTATTCTCTATATTATGGTATTTGTTTTTAATTTTATATTTTTGTTTTATTAAATTATCTTACATATTTTAAAATTTCAAGATGTATTACTAACAAAATCTAAATTACCAACTATACGAGTATTAGCTGTGTTAGGTTAGGTTAGGCTAACCTAACCTAACCTCATTACTGTTGACGTTTAAAATGGGAGAATGACAAAATCCTTAAGTGTGCGGTACGAAAAATGATATATTTTATCCTCTTTTGGATAGTGTTAGTTGGAAATGTAGTCTTGTTTTTAAGTTGTTGGAACTTAGAAGCGATTTGAAGAAACAAAAATTTCTTTTTTATTCAAGTGAACCGAAGAATTTGAAGAAGTCGACGAGATAGCGCTCTTTGTTGGATTTTTCTTTATTTTTGATCTACAAACTCCGCTTTTGTTTATTATAATAAGAGGTGAAACTGTGTTAGTCATGGGCCATAATTAATCTATATTTAAAAATAAATTGATAAGATACGCGATACACATTACGGGACGGTCGCGCACTAATTATCTCTTCGGTTGTGAAAGTCCGATTAAATATTGTTTTATTTGGCAACGTAAAGGAATTAATAGGGATTTAATATGGTTTTTATTTTAAAAATGGCTTAGATAAGGATACGCTTTTTATTTTATAATCAATAAATGATCAATGTGTAACAGCCTCTATTTTTAAGTAAAGCCCGATACAAAGCGTGTAGTTCGAAACTGAAAGTGTGCAATACGGATTCGAGAAGTGTGTACCTACTAAATACTAATAAATAAGACCACTATAAAGGTGTTTTTAAAGAAGCAGTTTAAGCAAGACAGCTGATGAGGACTTAAATATATCTATTAAAATAATAATAATAAATATTAAATATTAAAATAAATAATTTGTAAATAGTTTTTAGATTTATACCAGTTAAATATAAATTTTCGGTTTAAAAAATAATATCAAATTTGGTAATTACCTAATTATAATGTGCAATTTGATTAATAAAAAAAAACTATTACTAAAAATTATTACTGACATTCTACTACAAATTATAATCACATGGTAGAGAGTAGAAGGGGGCTCTGTGTCATATCATTGAACATTAAAAAATGTGTAGTACGAATTTTTATGAAAAATAGGGGCTGACGTGTAACTAAATTTCTAAACTTTTGGAAAATGGCGACGGCCAACAAAAAATCGCACTCAATCGTGATATTATTCGATTGCATTAGCAGTCCTCCGTTATGTACGGAGTACTTTCAATCGTACATATAAATTGTACTATCGTGTTCAATAATATCTTACCGTTTTGAAGGATTCTATGAATTAAGCATTTAAAATCATAAAACAATAATTGAAGACATATTATTATTATTGAAGTAAACTGCGTGAATAGGAACATGTAAAGAAATGCTTGATACCAATGGTAAAATGGTCTTATCCACATGCACTCTTGTAATATTTTTGAAATAAATATTTACCCAATGTCGAAAAGGAGATTTTAAACTCCTTGATTTATTTATTGATGAAAATAATGTTTTTTTGTCCGTTAGTAATCATGCGCTGAAATATTTTCACGACACGAGCAATACGGCCATCATGTACAGATTATAAATTGTTCATAGAAATGGTACTTAAAATAATTTATGTTTTCAAGTCATCCCGTGTAATAGTCACCAAAAGCCAAGGTTTCGACGCTGTAACGTTGGAGACGGGAGATTTGCGGCATAATTTCCGGTTGGTGAGAAATGGTGTAGTTTACGGCACTTTACGGTTTTCGACATTATCGATTCCTGACATTCTGTTATATGCATTGTCCAGAAAATAATAACCGTAAGGACTTGAAATTGTTACAGAGTATTTATATTTAAATATTATGTGGATCAAATCCGTCTGATTGGGATGTACCCACATAAACGGGTAAACAAAAAATTAAATTTTTCCGACTGTGTACTAAAATAGTGTTATAATATGTGGCATTGACCTTTCTGTTATAACTGTACAAATACAAAATATAGTATATGCGTAATATAAATTCTGTATGTTCAATTCTCAACAGGTGTTAAATCCAATAATGTGATCAATTTAATAATTATGAAAATTAGAAAAGTACTTCTTGTCAATATGATGTTTGCTACTTTACATTTTATTTCAATGTACTGTAATTGTATATATTATTGATTATATTTCATTAAAAGAAACTATTAAATATATAAAATCCATTTGGATGGAATTCAAGAGCTAAGACTTACGTTTTTCGAGATGCGATTAAAGTACGCTTTTATGTTTTATTTAGCTACCTACTAATTAGAACGTATTGAAAATGCTACGGAAAAAAAAAGGTAATCGGTAACGATTGAAATACGCCCTTGTATTATACACAAAAGATTTTTGACAGTGTTTTGGTCGGAATTGTTACATGGAAGTAATTTTATTTTATTGATTATTATAACTTTCAATAAAATTAAACAAAAATGCTTTATACATAATAGATTTAGGCATTTTACACTTTTTTGCAAATAAAATAATAATAATTTTTTTAACATTTTAAGAATAAATATACAATAGGTATATGATATTTTTATAAGTAGAGTATTTTATAAGTATATTTTTGTTGAGCTGTGAACTATAAGCATTCGTGTCGTTGACTTTTAAATTTGGCAATTCAGTCGAAAAGTTGAAAACCAGCGTCCTTGTGTCCATAAATATTTTGTAAAGAATTTATTACTATTAAAATCACGTACCCTGATTATATATGATACTTATACATGCATATATATATATATGTAGTTAATTTTCAATAATTCAAAGTTAAAGAGGGAAACAAATTCGACTTATTACAAATCAGTTATCAAAAATTTGAAAAAGTACATTTTTATTTTTAAACACACATCGAAATACTTAACATTAAAGGAATAATAAAATATATAAAAACAATATAAATAATGTATTGTATTTATTTAAAATGTATTTCTGGTGATATTTATTATAATTTTAATTTTAATGTAGCTTTGTTAGTGTTTTTAACTATTATCGGTCATTGCTTATCAATTTCAAGACATTATTCGGCTCCACACGTATCACGTCCCTCATGGAAGGGCGTATTTGAGTTGAGGGGGGGGGGGGGGGAATCTAATTTCTCTTCAATACAAACTTAAAAATAATTTACAGTTCATTACCTACAGTTCATGTTTCTTTTATAATGATGACATATTATAAAGATAGACTAGTAATTTATATTCTTAATTATTTATACATTACATGTTTTAAGTAAATAAATGTGTTATATTCAACAAAAATACGAGCCATTGGGGGGGGGGGGCAAATCCCCCTCAAATACACCCTTGCCCTCGTGCGTTAATTTACATTGCTTTTGCAATTAAAAACCCATTAATTTACACTGGTAAACACTCAAACAACTTCGTTCTGATAAAATCCAGACATGTTAGCTAGGATCATTATAATACTTCACCATATTTGACTCGAGCATATATATTGGTTCACGAGATTCCAGTTCATTTTTTTAATCATGTGAATACCACGTCATTTGATTTTTAATGTAGTTACGTGTCTTTTTTTCAGCAAATCAATACTCAACTTCATCTCAAAAATGCAGACACCGGAAAAATATTTTAAAAAATTACTTTTTCCAAATTCAAATTACAATCTGTTGTACCGGACCGATATATGAGATTGAATTTTAATAAAAATATCATACCAATCCCAAGTATGAACGAATTTCTTGTATTTGTTCAGATAACCCCGGAGCGAAATTCGCTTATCCACTTATTGGATTTTTCTACTTCAAGAGCGTATTTCGTAATACGTATTTATAAAACTATAAATATGAAAATATTTGAGATGAAAAAATATTTGATCATAAATTGTATTAGTACAGCTCGATGTAGCGTTACTGGATGTCCCCTTCTATCAAGCCGTAAAGCTTTGTAAATATTTCCGTACATATATATACATATATATATATATATATATATATATATATGTATATTGGGGTGGCCCTTATTTTTGAACTTCCAAATTTTTAATTTCTCACATCTTCATTTTGTTTATTATTATGAGATAGAAATTTAACTAAAATTTTTGTAAAGTATACTTTACGTGACGCCAGAGGGTTAAAAAATTGCAAAATAAGGTTGGTTTGTTATTTTTTGAATATAATCAATAAACTATTGAACTTACCGTAAAAATGTAAATAACTTAAATTATAGATACGAGTATTTATATTTTAATAAAAAAAACAAATCTATACAATTTTTCATACATCTATTATTTTTATGAACAATTATATAACATCAAATATTTCATATATTTTAAAAGAAATAACATTTTTACGGATTTTCAAGTATATCAGAATAATGATACGACACAAAATATCCCATGCAAAAATGATGATAAATTAAATTTTCTAAAAAATAGTTATTAAATTTAAATTGTATTGGACTTATTATTTAATAGTAAAAGTTGGGTAAACTTAAGAAAATTAAGAAAACTAAAAAAAATATATTTAATGTTTATAAGAATTGGTTAACTCAATAGTTTCAATAATAATACAATTTAGAGTCTCTGAATTATAGGAGGAGGAAAAAGATAAATATTTTTAATTTTTCATCCCTCTAGTATTTTTCATTACTATAAAAAAATTATGCAGGTTAAATTTGGTGAAGATTAATCACCCCTCTTACATACCACAAGAGGGTTAAATATTGCCATACAGAGTGGTTTTTTTATTTTATTTTTTTATTTTGTGCAAAATATATTTCATTATGCATAAAATTGTATAAAACCTAAATTGTAGATTCAAATATTGTCTACAAAAATATTTATTTTAATATTTCTAGTGAATCTATTATTTTCTATGAATAATGCTATAACATATAAATTATTACCTTTTTCTGAAAAAATTCAGAGCCCCTGAACCCCCCCCTCTCTCCTCCCATAAAACCACCACTATCAAGGGCTCTTTTTTGTTTTTTTACCAAATTTCTATCAGTTCCTAATAGGCAGTCTCCCCTGTTGCTTTGATAAAAAATTTTAATCTTCCTCAAATTTTTTCATATTTAATGCATTTGATTGAGATACAACGAATAAATCATTTAATTTTTCGAATTAATTTTTTGAAATTGAAATATTTAGTACGTATTTCTGATACGTTTTTAGCCGATTTTTGTAATTCTCGTAAGTTACTTTTCTAGTTTTGAAATACAATGCTGTTCATCACGAACTGATATTCTCGCTTTTGACCAAAAAAGTATGGCTTTTTTAAATACCAACCTTGCACTCTCTTACAAATTTAATTTCATGTGTCTCAAATTAAAAAACAGTTTATTCAAAACTTGTTTGATTGTGAAGTGAAGTGAAAACATTAATTTTTTTTTCTTCCTATAACCAAGAGCAATCTAATATATGTATTATGCACCATATTTATTGCGTACAAGTTTTGAATATTTGTCTCAACATAATTTTATCGAAAGAGAATCCGGTCTGGTTCAAGTCAATTTTTATCCGGAAAATTAAACAGCGTTCGAACGCACAAAGCCGAGCCGGCCGCATGACAGGGCTATCAGAAATGTTAATCCTGTAGAGGAGGCCAGTGCGTACTCGATCGTACCGGAGATTATTAAAAAATAAAGTTACTAACTTCGAATATTTTTTTAAATACTAAGCGATCAACCGTTAAATAACCCGTATGAACTGTTTCGAATCTAAAACGGTTACCATTTGCTGTTGGTGTGCACAAGTCATGTTGAATTCGCCGATTAGTCGTCCTCGTTCGGTGCCGTAGTTATTATTGCCATTAAAAAATGAATCACATCATGTGTGTGTGAGTGCGTGGGGGGGGAATCCAAAGCCCAAGGGGGTACGGGATTTATACGGACACCTATGTGTTTACGACCGCCATGTCACTGGCGGTGTCACGATACGATAGCATAGCACATGGTTTGCAAACGAAATATGAAAACGATATTGTTCTCCTCGGACCCGGTACGTTTTGATTTACGAGTGTGACAAATGTTCATAATCCGCGGATAATATTAATCGAATAGCTGTGGGTTTTATTTTATGGAAAATACTAAATAATAGGAGTAAAAAATAAAATGGGATGAAATAATAATCGAATACCAAAAAACTACCGTCGATGGTACATTTACTATTGTATCTACGTTCAAAGCAGTTGGTAACGCTCGTGTGTTATCATCCGAACGTATCAGCTGGGCAGTCAACGAGTTTCGGTTATCAATATTACATGATCCATAAAAAAAACTCGTAAAATCAAATAATATGTCCAGGTACTGCTGTAAATCGATTCCAGTAGAATTAAAAAAATAAAGGAATAATAATAAAACATTTTTCGGTTCATTTTCGCTTCGCTTTACATAAAAAAATTATGGAAAAGTTGTTATTATCTTAATGGCTTCAACTGTTTGTTTTTGAGGTCATGCTACCGATAACTTTTCAAGATACTGTTTTTTAGTGTCGGTTATAATATCAGTTTCTAAAAAAATAACATTATAACTGGTGAGTACTTGCTGTTTTTCATTATAAATTTTATTTTTTTTACGCACATTGCCGTATTTTTTGTTTCTTCGCAGAACATTGTTAGTTGATCCGTTTGTTTTTTATTATTATTACTATTATTACATTACTTGCTTTCATAAAATCTAATTATGAACTACCTAATGTTTATTAAGTTGTCCAATTATTTATTGATTGAGTATTCTGTATAACGATTTGTATCACATTTTTGTGATTAATAAATTTTTAACTTATCGGCTTTTTTAATCTTTTATAGTTCAAATTATATTTCGTATTAAATTTTTATTTGGGCATTTATTGGAATTCACGAGTCACGTAGTTAATTTCATAATGTTTCAAAACGTTTAAAAGGTTTTATTGTATTATTTTTCCGTCGTACAAAGTAATATTTATTTGTGAAATTGTTTAATAACAATAATTATAACAGACAATTGAAACGATTGAATAAAAAATATTATTAACTGACTGTTTATTTACTATTTATTGATGTCTTACCATTATGTTTTTTAATTTTAAAAAGTATATTTCTTGTTAAGCAAATTGAAAATTTGTTTTTTGCTTATTTAGACACAACTTCTAGCTGTAAAATTTTGTAATTTACAAATTGTATATCAATATTATATTTTCTACTATATTTTCGAAATAATTATCAAAGAACTAAATTGGTGGTTGTAGATTTTTTATGGTGTTATTAACAATAATATTTTTTAAATTCTATCGGAAGCCATCGAACTTACAATAATGTGTGTTTTGCTAGATTCGATATTGAAGCCGTTTAGTACTTTTTTAAAACCCTATTTTTAAGTTTCCTTATATTCTACCTATTTGTTAGGATTGAAATTTTATTTATTTATTTCGTATGGCTGGTATACAAATCAACACAATTAAGGCCACAATATAAATCAAATATAAATCAAAACATAAGTATAAAATAAAATAAATATGAATAAAAATATAAATAATTGTATGTAAAATGTAAATAATTAAATATATAATAAATATAAAAGTACATAGTCATGATTTATTGATAAATCCATAGTCATAAAGCAATGTCTAATTCTTGAATCCAGTCTAAATCAATAACTATCAAAATACAACGCAAACGATGTGCACTTGTTTTGATAAGTTTTACTAATCAATTTTGTGAAAAATTTAAATCTCTATATTAATTATTCAAACGCCATAATCTCACCGGCTCATTTATAAACGAAACTAATGCGAATTTTTTTGTATGAAAATCGTTAGTAGTCTTCGTTCATGTTTGAGTATCTTTATTTTTATTTTTGTTTATTTTGGTAACCAACTTTTTTTTTAAATATATCGTCAATCTTCTACAATTGTTTTTATGTTGCTCAAAATTAATAAGTAAAGATTTAATTTATTCTTAACATGTATTCGGATATTCTTACTTGATGTAAGCCAATATTAATCGATTTTAAAAATTATTTACATTTTAATCGTTTTTGTATAGTTAATGTTAACATATAGTTTGTTGAGATTCGTTGAGAATCTGTGTGGTTTTATTTAGAAAATTAGAAAGAAAAGTATAATTTACTAATGAATTATTTCTTTTAATTTAACAGATATATATATATTATTATTATTATTATTATTTAGGTAAACCTTTCTCAGTTCGAATGTGTAGATAATAATTTATTAACCTGGACCGACAGAAACTCTTGGGATATCTACACGAATAATTTATTTTTATTTTTTTTTAATCGAAAAAGACACAAATGTATACATTATTATCCAGTAATATTTTCGATTATCTTATAAATTGCCTTATAAATGTTTTAAACATCTCTAATTGCATAAGAAAACCTTGTAATACCTATTGTCTATAAGTTAATCTCTCTCGATTAACATCTACTAGTCTCTTGAAAATTATTGTCTACAACTTATGATTAAAAAAAAGTGGACATTATATATGTGTATATAACTTCAACTGGTTGATCTCAACTAATGTTAAAATATTTAAAAATCTAAACCATAATCCTTCTTTGGGGATTTAATTGTTTGCATAGTTTAATTTTAAATTGTACTGAGTACCTATTTTTTCAATATCAGCATAAAAATTATCTCGTTTTATCGCTGTGAGAGTTTTACCCTAATATCGGTATGAAAGTTATCTCGTTCAACAGGTCTGAAAGTTATACTGTTGATTTGGTATGAAAACGGTATGTTTAATAAATACTAACTATAAACCTAATATAAAAAAAATGTTATTTAGTATTAACATTGATAAATGAACAAAATTTTTAAAAATCTTGATATGCTAATTTTTGTAAAAATATCTACGTCTTGTAAACAAGTTTTAAAATATTACTTTTTCGAAACTAAAATTTTTCATTATGTCGCCAAAAAATGTTATGCCATCAATAATTCTTATGAGCATAATTTAAGTTAATGAGCTTATTTTGTCAATTTTTAAACAATAAAAAATGTATGTCTATCAATAGTTTTGCAATCAAGATTAAAGCAAAGATCATTTACCTTTATATTATACCTTTGGTATTATAGAGTTATTGATGGATTTTAATTATCACATAACTGTTTTATTATCTAATTTTATTCTAATTTATTGTTTTTAAGTACGAAATGAGAGATTTGTTACATAATGGTAATATATTTCGGTTGATCGTAAATTCTTTATCTTATAAGTTATTTTATTACTTCTTTTATTACGCACTGAATTCAAAATAGTTCATAATAATTAGCAAATTATATAATATAATTTTAATTAACTATCATAAAATCACAGATTTAATCACTATTTATTAATTAATAATTTATGCTGAAACAGACAAAAATTGCAGTTATTTTACATGTTTTGTAATTAATATAAAATTTAATAAACAAAAAGAATCATTAAAGAAATTAAATTGAACAAAATCACTACTTGATATGTAATAAGTATTGAGTTTACAGAGCTATATGATATTTGTAATTTTGGTATGTATTGTTTTATAATAGTGGGAAAATATCAGAGTTATTGAACTATAATTCGACAATCAAGACAATAAATACATTTATAAACAAATAACAAAATTTAACAAGTGATGTTCAGCTATTCAAAATATTTACATTACAATTATTTAATGTTTTTAGTTATTTTATGTTTAATAATATTTTTATTTTTAAATGAATACATATTTTAAAGCGGTTTAAACTAGTTTATTGTAATCTGTGACTATTAAATAATAATGTCTGGCCTACTGCCCTAATATTAATTAACTGTGATTAACTGTGACTGTGGTTATTTTTTTTATGAATCTAGTTTTGTTTATAAAAATATATTCGATTTTCATTCTGATATTCAGTAAAATAAATTTTAATGCAATTTATTATCGAATTATAAGTATTACATAATATAAATTGTTATCAATTATAATAGTATAAATGTGATATATATATGCAAATGTAAAAAATAATATTTTGACTAAACAATAGTTGTTTACTTTTGAGTATTTAAGAGCACGGTATTTTTGAAAATACAGCTTCAAGCATTATTTTAAATTATGTTTACATTATACACATTTTATTTATTTACTATAAATAGAATTATTTCTAAAAAAAAAATGTATTTTTATGTAGTTACGAATTTAACCCTAATTAGAATTTATATTAATTTGTGACTGAGTATTATTTTTTTTATTCTTTTATACACGTGTTTAAATCCGTTAAAACTGTATACTTGTGCCCATAAACAAAATTGTAAATTAATTTAATTTATCGTTCGATCAGTATAACTTTATATATTTACTCTTAGGTACATAAAATACGATTTATTTTGTTTTTATTTTAACAGTATATTTGTAGTAAAACAATTTTATTGCTGACTATATTGAATTATTTAAGATATAAACGCTTAATGGCTCTATTTTATTGTTAAACAAAAGTATACGTATACAAAATGCAAAAAATGTAAAAAAAATATCAAATTGATCTCGGTGTTATTCAGTTAAGTGATGTTTAGGTATAAAAAATAAAGTAAATTTTTAAAAAGAATACGTGTAAAATGTTATTTTAAATTATACACTTTGTAGATTTAAAATGTCTCTGTTGTCTTACACATTTTCTGCTGTATTTTCTAGACAAAAATTGATTATGTTTAGAAAACATATTATTTTATTAATACCGTTTGTTTTTTAAGTGGTCATTGTTGAATGCCGACAAACTTCCTTTACTAATAAGAACAAATGATTTTTAAACCGAATGGAAATTTATGATTTTTGTATTCGATACGAAGCACTTATGTATAATCTATCTGACACAACGATGATCCTTAGAGTCCGATGTATAAGTAACCGTTATCGGTATTGATAATAAATACAGCGTTTAACATGTGCGGGATCCATTGTAATTATTGATCACTGTGTTCCTAACTCACGTGCAGAGAACACGGTATAAATTATATCCGAGTACCTTGTCGTGGTAGAATATGCAAAAATGTGTTTTCCCTTGTTTATTTATTTATTTTTTAATATTTTATGTTGAATAATACTCGTAACCGTGTTCATTAATAATGTTATAGACGAAAATAATAATAATAATAATAATAATAATATGCACGCGCTTCCATAGCGCAGGGCCAAATATTTAGTGCGGGTGTGTGTGCGTTAATAACATTGGCAGCTGGTGGAGCGCAAGCGCTGCCACACCGTACAATGGGCGAGATGAACGAGGAAAGTCATCGGAGCTTTGCGATCGCTGCGTTAGTTGCGCGCTAGTGTCACCGGAAGTCACGTACGTACGAGACGCGTACACTATTTTTCGCGCACCCCGTCGTTTTTTTTGGTAAAAATTATACGAATTTATTTTCGATTTGGTTTATATTTTTTTTTGTTGAATTCGCCGTACCTCGTTGTGAATTTATCCGTACAACGCATTGGCACGTAACGATTCTTAATTACGTTTGAATGAAATGCGATGCTTTACATGGTTTTAATGTACACCTTTAATTTATTGTAAGTAAAGTATTTTTTTGTTTTTTTTTCCAGGTGAATTTTTAACGTACGAAAGTTAAAAAACAACTACCGAAATGGCATTCGCCGGCCTCAAAAAGCAAATTAATAAAGCCAACCAGGTAAACATACCTATCATTCTATTATTATATTTACGAATAGTTTTAAATTGAATGTTGCTTACATCTACGTCAATTTTGTGGACGGGTTGAAAAACTTGTGCACCAAGAAATAAACACGAATTAATTATTTTATTTTCGATTTAATTAATATTATTTGTTTGGATAAAAAGATAATATTTTTTTCAAATTAATTTTGTATGTAACAATCAAATTGTGAGCTATTATGAACTATTGTTAAAATTTGTATCGTTTAACTTTTTCGTAGTGACGGCGCATTATGTATGCAATATCAATACTACTTTTTATTTTATTTTCTGTGAAAAATAGCTAAATTCATTTGACAGGCATTTTTTCTGAATAACGTTTCATTTTTTCGGTAACGCCCATATTTTATAAATTTACCATTTACTCAGATAACGGTTATTAGAGAAGGTTTCAAGCATTAAAGAAAATGTAATTGTTCGCACTTACAATACATTTATCCGTTTGCGTTTATAAGTTTAATTGTAGGAATAAATTACACCAAGAAAATATAATTTTCACGCAGCTGGAATTTAAAAAATGAAATGATTAAATCAAACAAACGACGGTTTATAGTGCAAAATTAGCCTATTTAAATACATTTAATGAAATTAACTTTTGTGTTGTTTTAATCTCTGAAAATTATATTTTGATTAATTCGTGTTTTTGTGTTGGCACAATGTTCCTTTAGTAACAGCAAACACAGACGCGTATCAAGAGTATCGAAAAAATAATGATTTTTGATTTGTTTGCAATTTAAATGTTTATTCATTTTACTTTTTACATTTGTCATGATTTATGTTGGTTATAGATAAAAAAAAAACAATTTTTTATCCGTTTTGACTAAGAGAAGAAAAAGTTAAAAACGAGGCCAAGGGAGTGTTATAACGTTACGTTAGTGTGCGTATACGTATAAAAGTGTGTGGTGTGCGTTGGGTTGGGAGTCGAGAGCATTTTATTGATTAACAAAGCTCTGTATGCCCATAGCCTGGCGTGGAAGTGGTGTATAGTTCTGACGATATTGGCCAGGGTCGAGGAGAAGGGGGTTAGTCGTGCAATTCTTATCTGTTGGTTTCCTATCCATTCGCCACCTTGTTATAATAAGGGTACAAAATGACAAACGAAGTATAATAAGAAAAACACTTGATTATTTTTTGCCTTAAACACATACACTTACATTTAACATTTTAATAAAAAATGATAAAAATATAAATTATTTAATTTAAATTTATGTAATATTTGCGTATGCTGTTAAACATTTTTATTTTTTTTTTTAACATTTTTATTTTCAAAATGTCGGCTAAGTCAATAACGAATTGTACTTAAAAATTATCTACATTATATTATATTCAAAATAAAATTGTTTATTTTGATACCTAAAATAAACGCAAAAGTATTTTTTTTGCTGACGAAAATACTTTATTTTTAGACTTTAAAAACAAATGATAATCAGTGTTGTGAATTATATTTTTAATTGATATATTATTTTATGTTATGGCGATCACTTTTATTATTTTTCAAAATGTTATACATTAGAGCACAATAATTAAATTTATTTTTTATGCTTCTTCAAGTATCTTTTACGGTTTAAATTTGGATTTTATTTGACAAATTATAGAAATTTTATATTTTTAAAAATAATATTTTATATAGTACAGTTTATTGAAACTGTTGAAAAGTTTACTTTAATTTTATTTTAACTGAACGTCAACTTGAACAAATATTTATACTTCTACTTCAAAATGAGTCAAACTAGGTTCGATTAAATGGGTTCCTTTAATGGTTGTAACATACTACTTTAATTTATTATATGATTATTTTAAACTATTCGTTGATGTTTAATTCATGAATTCGTTAATTTATTAATATAAGACTTTTAAATAAACCAATAAAGGCATATAACACATCTGCGATAAATTTATTAGTTTTTTTTTTGTATACAAGTAGCTTAGGTATTTTAAATAATTTGATCGTAAAATGTTGCTTATATTATAAAAGTGTGTTTGTTCTTTTGTAAGTATATGATTATATTAGCTGCATAATATGTTCTGCAGGTACCAATATTTTACATATTAAATACTACTGTAGATACATATATATATATATATATATATTACTTTGGCCTATACGACATGGTCGTTAGTTTTAAGACGATCTCATGGAGCATTCAGTAATAAATATCACATACATATATGTTTAAATCATTGGAACAACTAAGGTGGGTGGGGTTATGATCCCTCCCATCCAAAAATCTTCTGAAATTAATTTTTTTTCAAATGTACCCCCCCCCCCCCACCCGAAATTAAATCTTGATTGGGCCACTGGTTTAAATAACCTAATGTGAATGAGTTATGCTTATATTGGTATAGTATAATTAATTTACACTTACATTTTATTGATTTATCGAAACATACTTCAATATATTATTTTAATTTTATAGTATATGACTGAGAAAATAGGTGGTGTTGAGGGTACGAAACTCGATGTAGACTTCGTGGATATGGAAAGAGTAAGTGTTTTCATGACAATTTGCACTGCTATAAATATTAAAATTTGACAATTCTCCTTAACCAATAATTATTTGTATAGAAAACGGACGTTACTTATGAGTTGGTCGAAGAGCTACAGATGAAAACCAAAGAATTCTTGCAACCTAATCCTACTGCCCGGGCGAAAATGGCAGCCGTAAAAGGAATATCTAAGCTCAGTGGTCAGGCAAAAGCATCTACCTATCCACAAGCCGAAGGAACGCTTGGTGACTGTCTGCTCTTGTACGGTAAAAAGCTTGGCGACGACAGCTTGTTCGGTCAAGCACTGCAAGAAATGGGAGAAGCCCTGAAGCAGATGGCTGACGTTAAATACGCGTTAGACGATAATACTAAACAAAATTTCCTCGAACCTTTACATCATTTACAGACCAAAGATTTAAAAGAAGTGATGGTATGTATAAAAAAACAATTAACGAATTAACCTTGTATAAATTAATTTTTTTTTAGCATCATAGAAAGAAGCTACAAGGAAGAAGATTAGATTACGATTGCAAACGTAGGAAACAAGCAAAAGGTTTGACGATTTCGTTGTTTTATACTCAACGTAATATTCAAAAGTTAACTGATGAAAAACTCTGAATCAATTTTGATTTAGGTTCGCACGTTAGCGACGAGGAACTAAAGCAAGCCGAAGAGAAGTTTGCAGAATCTTTGCATAGTGCTCAGATAGGAATGTTTAACTTGCTAGACAACGACGTACGTTAGAAACTATTTTATTCGAAATTATTGTATATTTTGTATAATATGTGTATACATATAATTTTTTTTTTTTGTGTGTACGACGAAAGGTTGTTTGCTTGAAATAATTATGTGTGGATTTGCGTAGAGATAGTAAATGAAAGAACACGTTTACGGTAATCATTTCAGATAGAACAAATATCTCAGCTAACAACATTTGCGGAAGGTCTACTCGAGTACCATCAGCAGTGTACCGAAATTTTGAAATTGGCAGTGATGGAAATTCAGGAAAAGTACGTAAAAATGTCTATCGGCTGGAGGTTTTAAATAGCGATTTCCATTGTTGTGTGTTTCTTTCAGACGCGATCAAGCCGCCAGTCGTCCGAAACTAGAATTCGTGCCCAAGACTTTGAACGATTTACATCCAGTCGATGTCATCCCGGACGATATTAACGGTAAATCATTATTACGACGTATCATTTTCATTTTGCCTGTACCAATTATTATGAAATAACTCCAATGCTCGTAATCATCGAGATAACATTCGTCTTAACTTTAGTATCGTTAAATATTTAACTGCAATCTGCCGCGCTGAGGAAGTGTATAGCTGTCCAGAAATGAAGAGCGAGATATGCCGACATGATTATTTGTAGCCTTGTATAACTGATACATTACATATTTTATACGATTTTTGGGCAGAAGAAAAACATAATATCGTTTTCTCTTAGTTTCATTATAATATAAAATATAACGGTTTTTTCAGACGAGTACGAGTTGATGGAACCACAGCTCGCACACGTCAAAGGTAAAAACCAAACAACGATGAGTAATACATAAAACATTTATATTTACCACTGAAATTAATACATTTTTGTGTGATAGTTTGGTTTTAACCTAAAATTGTTTTATTTTGTTGGTGCATATTAACATACACGAAACATATAATTTGATTCTTAGTATGCCCACATAGTATCGTATACATAGATCCTAAACCTACGTATAATATTGTTTACTGAGCTTTTAATTAGAACCCAGAGTTCATTATAAATTCAATCACGTTTTTATTGAATTTAAATTATGTTTATCCGTATAATTTTTTTTTTTAATTTTATATTTTTTAGGCATTTAAGATCATCAATATTAAACATAAATTATCATTTTAATGTATTATGTTTGTGGTTTATAGTTAAGAGATAAATTCGATGTTTTAGATCTGTTATGGTAATAATTATAAACAATTTTAATTTGATTAATCCTGAAATTTATCTCGATTCTTCTAGTATTTTTTTTATAGTAAATACTATTAGACTTTAATTTAGACATTTTATTTTTAATCGATCTTTTTATGCATATTCATGTAATGATTTGATTTTTGTTTTTATACTTTGCCTATTCGATAAAACACTTATTTCGCCATCAAAAAAATCAATACTTGTCGAGCGATTATTGCGTCAATAATAGACCATTTATACGTATAAAGTTGACGAGCTTATATTTATCTATAGAAACTTACTTGGGCCTAAATTGTCGGCAGCGTATAATGATAATAATACGTTATTACGATGTAGCTAAATAGTCTCGTTGCTTTTATGTTTAAACTAAATTTTAGTACGTAATTAACATTTATAAACGAATAAAATTATGTATGTTGTAACCAAACGTGCCTTTGATAAAATGCTCAAATATAAAACATTAGGTGGTAGTTCACGAGCTTCGTCCCCGACCCACGCAAAGTCTAACACGCTGGAATTAACGTCCGGAGCAAATCATCACGATAACCAGCATCAACAGCCTCAACATAATGGTACCTATTGTTTAAGCATGTTTCCTATGTGCCTTATATATTTGCTATATTGGTGATTACATCAACTGTTATGACGCTTATGAATATTTTAATGCACTGCTCTTGCCGAGGTAACTCGATGCGGGTGTAGTTTGCGGTTATTTGCGCATCCGCCACGCAATGATCGCATTTAATGGTCTTAATGTAAATGCCTTTAGCCACTGTTGGAATGCATTATAATCCCGTTCCCGTCGTAGGGTAACGCGGATGTTAAAAGGAACAATCATGTGACTACTCAGTACAATACTATACCGTTTGCAGTAGTTGAAAACAGTAAAACCATAGTTTGTAGTTTATAAAATTGTACATAAATTAGAAATTATTATTAATATTATTATTATGATTATCACAGCTCAGATTTTGTACTGTAAATAATTTAAAAAATATACGCATTGTCTAAACTCTAAAACATTAATGTATTTATAAATTATAGTTTTTTTTCTCATTGAATATTTTTTTACTTACAATATGTAGATTTCTTGCAGTTATAATATTCACTATTACAATATTCGTGATGTAATATTGATTCGTTCACTTTTTTCTTAGCATTTAGACATTCTTTTTGGAAATACAGAAATAAATAATTTTCATTAAAAATAAAACACAGGGTTTGATTTTCTTGACTATGTACCTACATTATCAAATATGAGCCAACATAGTAAATAAATATCCTCTTTACCTGTATGAACTTTTATTGCGTATTATTCGTTGAACAAATTTCATGCACACCTTACTACCGTGCTGAGCTGCATATAATCATTAATCATGTAAACATATACAAATTCTGTTACAATTGAATCGGTCATTTTGAAAAGGCCATTTCTCCATACATTTTCAAAACTAGTTTTATGTGATAGATGTGTTTAACTAATAATAATGCATATTTCTTGCGAGCCATATCATAGTCGGTTTTTTATAAGGGAATTAGATTATTCAACCCATTTTCAATTTTTTTCTCAATTTAATTTTGATCTCTAAAAATAGTTTTTTACGTTTCCTGACAATTTTCATTTTGTGGAGATATGGCCTTTTCGAAATGGTAGATTCAATTATTATCAAATAAAATTGATTATTAAAAATAATCAAAATTATTCAATAATACGATTTTATTGCATCATCTGATGCTATTTTATACCGACGACGTCATACATTTCAATATGTGTTTATACATATATTTTTTATACCTGACACACTCTTTGTTGAAATAGGTTTTACTAAGAATATAACGTATTTGAATTCTCCGACTAATTCTATCGATCTTTAAATAAGTCACCAATTAAAATTCAAATGCATAAAATTCTTAGCAAGTATTTATAACGTTTGCAAATATTTGATTTAAACGAGTTTTAGAATCCATACATTTTTGCATGCTTTATTTGGAAATAATTAATAAGTTAAAAAAAATTTGCTCATATTGTCTAGCCTATATATGTTTGTTATAGCCTTTTCAATTCGTAAATTTTCTCTAAAAACTGTATTGATATTAATATACTTTAAGGGTGGTGTGTCATATATATATACATACATACGTGTGTGTGTGCATGTGTGTTATAATAGCCATTAGTATTTATTTTATATTTAATTCTATGTTATAAGATTATTGTTAGTAATTATTTTAATTTAATTTCTTTAGCATCGCCAGTTTCTTCTCCAATTAAGTCTGTCCAACGGCAAATACCACGCAACTCACCATGTTGTTCTGCGTTATACGATTTTGAGGCTGAAAACCCCGGAGAATTAGGATTTAAGGTTAGTAATAAAATCATTTGACATTTTGCTACATCGCTACCAACCCTGCTACCAAAACGGCAATTTTATATTCTATGACAAACGTATAAAACACGTGTTATAATATTATTGATTGGGCGCGTAAAAATTGTATTACGTTTCAATGATGTGGAATGGAAAAAAAATTAGGGACTGTCACAATTCAAAATCATAATTAAAATAGTAAAACAAAGCCATTGGACTTCACCCTTCCGTGACATTTAGTGGTCCCTAATGATTATAAAACCTGATGCGTTTGGACGGAATCGATTAGAGTTTTAAAAATTTTCAAAAAATATCGTCTGTATCGGTGACACATTGAAAATGATCATTAATTATAGTAGATACGTTTGACCCGTAAAACGTATTTTATAAAAGAGACCGAGAGAGATGTATTTTTTTTTTTGTGCACATAATATTATGTTTATGGTCTACATTCCGATGAGAGATAGTAAAAAATTATTAATACTGCCGAGCTCATTTCGCCAACAGACATGGGTGAGCCCAGGTTTTCTAGACAGGATAGGCGTTTAAATTTAAAACTATTATTAGATATCATAAGTTCACGTCCTAAAAATCATAACGGTCGTTGTTCATGCTTCGCTTCCTTAGGAAAATAAATAAAAAATTATGTTCGCATGATAAGAAATCTTATTTTTTCTCTCCTGATGGTTAAAATCAATAAGTTATGTTCAGCAGCACATTGTAATCCTTTTCGTATAATTTCACATTTTCTTGAGCGCTTATTACGGCGGCACGTTGTTCCATCGCATTCCAATGATCGCGCACTCGCAATCAGTATGCCAATGATATTGGACGTATACGATTTTTCTCGTTGTTGACTGGAAATTAATTAAAAACCCGAATTCGTGTAGGATGAAGGGATGGCCATAAATGTTTTGCCGAACTTTTGCATAAAATAAAACAACACGCGGATTGTAGCATTGCACGAGCTGACGCATTGTCCTCGTGTTTTTACCGGAACTGTTTGAACGGTTTTTTTGTGATTTTCCCAACAGGAGGGCGAAACAATAATACTGCTGAACAGGGTCGACGAGAACTGGTACGAGGGCAGCACCAACGGCCGCACCGGATATTTCCCGGTCACATACGTACAAGTGGTAGTGCCGTTGCCGTGAACCGACGACAACGAGACGAGACTCACCCTCTGCAGCACGCCCACGCACGCGGACGATGATAAAAAACCGTCAACGTCCGTGCGAACACGCCGCCGTCGAGTTGCCGCGTGAAATTTACATACTACAGTCCTTTCGCAATAAAAAAAAAATAAATACCCGTACAAACTATAAATCTAACCGACCCCGTCTCAACTTTCCTCGTTAAAAAAAAAAAAAAAAAAAACATTAAAATTCCATTCGGTTTTTCGTTATCGTTGTCCGTATACATATTGGCGCGTATTACGATGCATAATATTATTCAAATTACCGCTGTTTATTTGACCGTTACTTCTTTTACTGCTATCGCTACCTACTACTGTATTGTTGTTGTTGATTTTGTTATTGTTGTTAATGTTGTGCGCGATAACATTTTATCGGAATATCGCGTGTACCACCCGTCGGCGGTAGTCGTCGTCGTTCATCATTCTCAATCTTACCGGTGGCAACGAGCGCGATTTCCTTTCGGCGCCATCTCCCCTAACACCACCACAACCTTTCCATTCTTATAACGTAATAAAATATATTAGTGTTAGGCGTAGTTTTTTTTTTCCATCTTAATCTCGTCGTTACCGCGGTAGCGTCCGTTCCGAACGCGTAACCCTTCCTCCGTTCATTCTACACGCATTTGACATTTTCTCTTCTAGACATACTAAAATAATATTATAACCGTTACGTACGTACATATATAATTAAATATGCATGTCCTAATCGACGCATGCCGTCGACCGTCGGTCGTTGAGAGAACGCTCACGTAACGACCCATGACCATCGGAGACCCTTCTGACCACATGCGTTCATCCCGTGAGATGTTTCCTCACGGGGACGACGCAAACGTTCCGTATTCCACGTTTCTAATTAATCCCAGTAATTTATTATTATTATTATTATTATTATTATTAAACACTATATAATCTCATCCATTCGTTTTTTACATGAACATTTATATATTGCGTACATAATAATACCTTTATATTGAAATAAACGTTTTTTGACATTTCGCTTGTTACCATTTGCTAAAAAAAAAATTGTTTCTGTAAATATGTTTTCGAATAAACATCAGACAATAAATATGTTAAATAATTTTCAAGTGGGTGTTTTAAATAAATAAAAATATAATTAAACGTTCTAATAAAACGCGATGGTAATATGTTATTATAATATATATAAATATTTATTATATATTATTGTATGTTATTATTATTTGTATTAAAATGTTGAGTGTGTATTTGTAGTGTAACATACCTAGGGCCAAAAAAAAAAATAATAATAATATTGTCTAAATTATTAAACCTTTGAATATTATGTTTTATTCTCAAACATTTTTAGTAACGAAAAAAAACTACTAATTTTTATGACTCACTAAATATACTTTACGACTATGCCTTATTCTTGTTCTATTATAATAATAATAATTGATTTATCAATATATAAAAAATATGTTACTCCTAAAAAAAAAAATCTTTATCACTTATATGAGTTGTAGATTTATCCTATCGAGTGTTGTTGTACGTGTTGGACGTCTTCTTTATATAGTTATGTTATTGTGTACCTCAAATATTCATGTATTGAAATATTATAAAAAACTTTTCATTTTTATGGAAAATAATATAAGTCCAATTTGACTGCATTTTTGGAAATCACATTATAAATTGGTCTTATTTTTATTTTTTTGTATCCTTTTTCTCTTTGTAAAGAAAAACAATGCATGTTTAAAAGTCTCCAGTCTCAAAAAAATAAATAAAGCAAATATTGTAATGTGCGAGTATTTTAACAAATCCACAGACTTGATGGATTTAAATACAAAACACATTTCTACATTATTGTTTTTGTCAATGATAATATTTTTAAGCCGTATTTATTACGTTATGTTTATAAAAAGAAAAATATAAATTGTATTAATAATTTCAATAATAATGTAAAATGGATCTTTGGTAAAATAAAAATAAAAGGTTAATGCTCCTTTAAATTTGTTGCGCCTGTAGTATGCTTTTTATATTCGATTCTAGTTTTTGCTTTTGCTAACTATTTCCCAATTATAGATATTATTTCATCTTCTGTGTTTTGAAATTTAGATTTTATAGCATTTGAAATACATTTTTATTAATATTATTTATTAATTAAAGATTCACTTGATATCAGTACCAAAAGTTAATCTATTGATCAATAATGTAGAAATTTTATATTTATTTTTTAATCTAAAGTACGTGAAATCTCATAACAAAACATCAGAAAATTTTTTTTTCATTATTTTTTAAACCATATGTGTTGCTGATTTCCCTCCTGTTCTTATCAACTCTAGTATCTAAATTAAACAATTAAATATTTTCAACTGTATTTAAAAATAAATATTATGTTATGTTAAAAATAATGAAAAAACTATTTTTAATTAAACATTTGAATAGTTTAATGTAACATACAACTTTGTTTTTAAAATCTTGTTTATTAGCTTGAAGTTTAAGATTAATGTGGCCTGGAGGAAAGAGGGCTCTTTCATTAAGGCGGTTATTAAAGAAAATCCGACTGGGAAAAGACTGTTAGGAAGACCGCGTTTACGATGGGAGGATCGTATCAAAAAGGATGTTAAAGCAGTAGAACTAAATACACAGCGAAGAGAAGCTGCAGAGGATAGGGAAATATGGCGGCAAATTTGTTTGCAGGGATGGTCTTGAAGGCCATAACCCACAAGAAGATTAGCTTGAAGTTTAGTTCTTCATAGTTAGAAATTAGCCAAGCAGTTACAAAATAATCTGTATCACCAATTGATGAATTAAACGTAGTTATATTAGATCTTGAATTGTTTATAGAATCAATGATTTCTTGTTGAATGTCAGATATTTTTGTGACTTCTACTTTCAAATATGCC
This sequence comes from Sipha flava, assembly GCF_003268045.1. Taxonomy (NCBI): domain Eukaryota; kingdom Metazoa; phylum Arthropoda; class Insecta; order Hemiptera; family Aphididae; genus Sipha; species Sipha flava. The sequence continues at coordinate 667,984 of NW_020271745.1, forward strand.
AAATAATTGAGAATAGTTTTCAGTGTTGCTAAAAAATTAAAATAAACATTGTGTAATGTAAAATATAGTTATTAAATACAAATAATATTAAAATACCTATTAGATTTAAAAAAAAACCAATTATTTCTTTGATCATTAATTTTAATTTTATACTTAGAAATAATAAAGTCCATGAAATTTATACCTATATTAAAATATCCTCATACATAATTTTTTTTAAAAAATTAAAATGGAAAATGTGGGAAATTGATCTTAAGTAAATTTTAATATAAATATAAATCTGCTTTCTTAATGGGATTCTTAATATGTTACATGTTCAATGTATATTGGAAATAAAACATTTAAATTGTACCTGTTTTAATATCTGCAAGTATTAAAAAAAAAATATAAATATTCCTAGTAAAAAAATACTACAGTAGAAATTTGACTAACCATCATCACCCAAAAAAAACCTCTCTTTCACTTTAGTAAAATACTGCATTGCTGCTAAAAAAAAAAAACAATAGTAGATGACGGATTATTTTGTTCAGTATGTATATGATCATAGGCAGAAATGATGAATTACAATTTGAACCAAACATTTGAAAAGAAAAAAAAAGTACACAAATGTATAAAATAATACTTATAAAAACTATAAATAAAACCTATACATACCATTTTTAATATGATTTTCAACATCACGTGATTCAACTGAATTATTTGCTACAAAGTATTTAATAAAATATATTAAGAGGATGCTACATGGGCATTTATTTATTATCTCTGTCTTACAAGTGTGTAACATGAACAATTTACACTCAACAGATTCAACAGACAGTTTAGCTCCGTCATAGTTTAAATACATTATAGTGAATCAATCTATTATTCATTTTAAAAGTACTCATTATCTATGTTTGTATGTAGTTATTACAATATTTCGTGCATATAATATAGCGAAAATTAAAAATGTTCATAATACTCACTTAAAAACTGAACTATCGTAAGAAAACCCACATACAAACACAGATTCACTCTAATTTTAAGCTACTTTATTTCATCATAGTAAATTAATAATATTAGGGAATAATTAATATCATTACCTATATTGTATTATAAAACATTATTATTGTATTTTTATTTGTATACCTTGTATTTTAAATAATAAATGAAAAAATTATCTTTTTATTTTATTAGTTATTTTTTTGAAATTTAAAAATATTATTTTACCTAATTTACATTATATGCTAACAGACCATCTCCACTCAGAATTTTTTTTTTTATCGTATATATTGATTTGTCATTGAATTACAATTTAACACATCCATTACAATGATCTACTCAATCATTATATTACCTAGTAATAATACGGTTACGTAAGTCTACACGTGACTAGTTTTATTTAAATATTCTGCTTTCCATCATAAATTATAAAACAATGAGCAAAATGATTAAAATGTTTCAAATCAAAATTTAAATGACACAATTCAGATAATTTCTTCCTTGAAAATTATATGTATGATGTATAATAAAGTGTATTATTAATTATGATTAAATAATCATTATACAATTTATATGTGGCCCCCATATCAAAATTTCTAAGATCCACCCCTGTTGATACCCGTATAAGTTTTCTCTCTCTTATAAATGCGTAACATAGTAAATTTTACGCTCAGCAAAACACATATAGCTCCGTTAGCTTAAAAATTAGAGTGAACTGATTTCTTATAAAATTTAAAGGCAACATTATTCTCTAGAAAACCTCAAATGTTTTTTATTCTATTTATATTTTAATACGAATTATGAGTATTTTAAAATTGTAAATTGTTTTTACATCTTAAAAAATGTGTAACATTATGTCTTGTAAGACGGAGTAAACACATGCGGGTATTGCGTCCTCTTAATATAGAATCAATAATATACACAAATATATGAATAACATGTTTATATATTATATTGAATAATATGATATATGAATTAATACATAATTCTAATATCAGATTAGTAATATCATCTTTTTATTATAATGCCATTAAATATTATTAAATATCTTAATTTTAATATAGAATTAATACCTATTATCTACAGATATGAAGAAATACACATCATTCTAATATGTAGTCAGTAATATCTGTTTGTTATAATACTAATAAATATTTCATATTTTAATAAGAGTATATTTTTTCTAGCAGGAGTTTATCATGAAAAACCATGTCATTGTTGTAACAATAAAAAGAATAAGAAAACATTTTTGATTAATAATGTAAACAAATAAACATTTTTGACTGCAAATATCTATTTTATTAACTTTACAAACAGTTCTACTAAATAATTAAAACTTATTGTAACGACTATTAACATGATAAGTTTCAAAAGTGAAATATATATTTAACGGTGCACTAATTTAATTAAATAACAAAATTATGTTTTTCAATTTTAAAATAAATAAATTATTTTTTGATATTGACAAGTATACAATTCAAATACCTACAACTTAAAATTTTAGACTATTGAGGATATAAAATAAAAACCTTATGTTAAATAGTAGTTAGAGTATCTACGGCAGTGCATTTATTTTGGTTTTTTTTCTTATAAAAGGTTAACAATATTCCAATACATGTGAAAAAAATCAATACAATTCCTTTCTTAACATTAATTCTTAATTACCCTTTTTTTTATGAATGGTCCAATACATAACATCTGACATTTCATTATTACAATTATACATTCTAAAAAGTCAGAATACTGCATTATGAAAATTGTACATAAATATGTTTACATTATAATTGCAAAATTATATTTAAATGACTAGATTATAATTGGTTTTATGTAATAGTTTATTCATGTATACATGTAACCAAATCAGTTTAGATTAAAATAAAGTATGGTGAATCATAGATAAAATAAATCATAAATACATATTATAATATATTAAATATATATTTTATCTATGGTTGAATTAACTAGAAATAAATAAAACAAAACAATATAAAAGTATAAAATACATGATCAAGAGGGGCAAAGTTAGCAATTAAAAAAAAAAAAAAACATTTTTTAACACAATGTTATTTTCAAAAGCATTTGTAATTATAATAAATCATTTTATTTTGTTTAACCACATTAAGTTATCTATTTTAGGTTACGATTAATTTTAAATGAACTACTCTACCAATAATTTTATTATGTCCAAGAATGTCGAATGAAAAAAAAAAATTGATTTAAATTTGGACTATGAAATAAATAACTATATAACCTTATAATCATATGCTCACACTGAAATTTACTTAGAATAGCACCAATATAATTTTTTTTTTTTTTATTAATATGGATACACATACAACTTTTTTAAACGTAAAAAGGAGAAATTTATTGATTCCATTATTATATCTAATTTATGAAAATGAAATGTAAGAAATTCACTAAAAATAGAAATCAGGTATTTATAAAATGAGCATCCTTGGTGAAAAAAAATTGACTTGGGCATGATAAAACTCATTCAGTTAAACATTAAATATGTACATTCACACTAATTACCAACTAAATTATTTAAAATACATATTTATTTATATAAACTAAATACATTTAAAAAACAAGAAAAATGTCATTATTTTATATTTCTGGTCTGTAATAAGTATAAATATAATGTAATCATTTTAGGTTAAAAAAGAATTTCATTTTTACGAGATGGCGTCCCGTGTTATTATCGATATTTTGTATATTTGCGACGATCGTGCTAACTCACCCCTGAAAGGAGTGACGGCGCTAAAGTTAGTAAATGGAAAGATTGAAGAGATGCATTTCAATGTAATGACTCGGATTGAAAAAAGAAATGATATTGATGTGGTATTGAAAAGGCATGATGAGGTAACGTTGCTATTTATGGAAAAGGAACTGATATTGCGCCTATCAAACGATTTGGTTAAAGTATTTAATGCCAAGAGATCGAGAGGTGTATGCTTTGAAGTGGTAAAACCGCGTATGGGAAAGATTTCAATTCTAGGTGGTGCTAAAGCTAATATCTATGCATCAACAAAAGAAATTGGTATTAGACATGATTCGGCGATGGAAGATGATGAAACCGAGATGCCAGCATTTATATCCCTATTGACGAGAGATGAAATTGATGCCGAATATGACGAGAGGCGAAAGAGAAGGGAAGAGAGGACTCAACTAAGAGAGACTAGTGAAGCGAAAGTGAAAACGGATAAACAAAAGCCGACTAATAAGATGATGGCAAAGAAAGTTGCCACCGTGAGCTCACCTGCCATTGACGATTCTGAAATTGCCAATCAACTAATTTGACTGTTGATACATTTGTCATTGATTAATTACATATCATGTATATTTAATCATGAGTAAAGTAGAAAAAATACAACTTTATACCATTTTAAATTTTTCAAATGCTTAGTAGCAATTATCAATTAAGAGTGAATGGACAAAAAATTAATACTAGTTACTTAATTGTATATTTATGACTGGAGAATGATTTAAAAAATGTAATATGTGATTTGATGTTTTCATAACCTAAACTTTACTTTTTTTGGATGAAGTTTGATTGATTGTTGATGCATGATAGAGTTTGAGCAAATTTAATGCATCTTGAGCTTCTCGTTTTTCATAAAGAAACCGTCCACTAGCTTCTTTAATTTGATCTAGAAATGATCTATAAAAAACATGTTTGAAATCTTAAAACATCAAATTTATTTAAAGTATAATTGAATAAAGTAAATTAAATTATAAAAATTATGAAAAAAAAATTTTAATTATATCTAAAGTAGTAAGTATAACTCTTTACATTTTATAATGTACATACTTTATTAACCCAGTTATTATTTTTACCTATACTTGATTTTCTAAGATTTTTCAGGGTTAAAATGTATCAAGTGTTAAATTAAAACTACTTACAAAATAATATTAAAAGAATAAACTATAAGATTAGAATTAGAATTTCAATATTGTAGCCCTGATAAACTGCAATAAAAACAATTATTAATTATTACTATTGAGCATCAATTTTAAATACTAAGTTACAGTTGGAGATTTAAATTGTAGTTTTTATATTTTTAAATTTTAAGTACTTTATTGAAACTAAAATAAATTTAATCAATCAATTATCACATAATTTACCTGTCAAAAGACATATCAATCAAACTGTCTGGATCCATATCAGATAAAAGTTCAAGATCACAACCACCCAAAAGAGCAATTTGACCTATATCATTTTGTAGACGTTGAATCAAACTGTATAAGTTTTGTGACCCATCAACTTGATCATCAGCTAGCTTAATGCTATAGAAATTATATAAGACTTATGTCATAATAAGCAAATGTATATACATATAATAAATCCAAAACTGCCAAATTTTACCTTATATCGCTATACGAACACCATTTTTCATCGGGTTTTAAAATCATAATCAGAGTATTTTTTTCCAATGTGTCAAAATAATCATCTTCATCTATTTCAGTACCATCAGATTCAAGAACGACTTTAATTTGTTCGCTAATGTTCAGTTTTTTTTGAGCTAAACAAAGGTATAATATTGATTGATATATTTCGGTAGTACATTGTTTAATTTAGCAAAATTTAAAAATGTACTTTTAATTTATCAATATTTCTAAAAAGATATTTTTACCTTTAGTTATAAAATCAGGCAATGAACTTGCTACAATGCCAATTTTTTTTTCACGCTTTGAATCAATAATTTTGTATGGTTTTCCACAATATTCATCACTATCCATATTATCTAAATGTTAAATAAAATTTCATTCTTAAATTAATATTTTTATTAAATTAAATTTAAAATCAGTTTCATTCAATATTTTAGATATAATCTCATTTTTATATTGGTCATATTATTTAAACACTTAAAATATATTTTAAATGATTATTTCTATCAATCCCATTTTGTCTTTTAATATAAGAAGTATAATGATTATAAACAAATGACAGTGGTCACTGAAATATTCTAGAACAACGTATACTGAGAACTAATAATAAATTTAAATTTACTCAATGGAATTATTGTCAGAATAGGCTAGAACGAACAAACAATAATGACTGAGACAATGACTACAACTGAACTGTACCGTAAATCAATGATATTTTATAAACAAAAAAATGACAAATTTTAATTGCTTTTATTGTTATATTTAGATGAAGTGGTAATTTAATAAACAGTTCAATAAGCAATGTGATGCAGTAGAACTTTGAAGCAAATACATTGTAGTAAGATATTATCTACATTCAAGTAACGGGATGTATGCTGAAGAGATATGTTGGGATATTTTCTCAAACATGCTCTAGTTATCGGAGGAATGCAAAAAATAATAAAGTTCTAGGCCAACAATCTCATAAGTCAAAACATTGCTCAGGACAAATCGACATTTGTAGATTGAAAGTAATGCCTGCCAATTACCAAAATGCACACATACAGATTCATACCCGAATATTTGAATAGATACTAGTTTTGTAATAGTGTAAGCTGTTCGCGTACAGGTTGGTTGCACTTACAATTTGCTAAGTTTCACCCTGCGAATGTACTTTGCTTCAATCTCATGAAATTCGTGTTCCCGAATGTTCGAATTCGTAATTGTGACAAATGCACGGAGTTCAAAACGAGTATGATCAATTGTTTATGAAGTAGGCGAAACACACACGTTTTGTTTAAACAACGTATTATTGTTTTGAATTAATAATAATAATAATAGCAGTGCAATTATTGTTGCGTTGATAAAACCTACGAAGTGAGGAGGAAATTCAAAAACGTGACGTCATAGATAACTACGGAACGAATGTCCGAGTTCGAATGCATTCGATTCCGAGACAACTTACCGCGGTCACGGAATGCGTCAAAGACGGTGTAAACGATGATGGAAGTCAAAAGATAACATTGTCAAATGTTGATAACTTAATTGTATACTGTTTATATTTGGTTAGCGGCTTATATCTTATACATACTTTTTTTTATAGTACCTACCGTACATTTTACAGTGTGAACAGATTTTTGTAGCGTTTGCATACAAATTTGGGTTCAAATAACTAATTCATATACTGTTATTTATATAATTTTGTACTGTACTTCAGGTCCAACTACATCTCAAGTTTTCTCAGGTTGTTTGGGGTAACTAAAATATTTAACAATTCGTTTTCGTGTTCTCATCTATCTTTAGTAACAGTACTTAAATATTTTTATTCTTTGGTATATTATACCATACACTGCCGGCGAGTTTTAAATTTGTTAACGGTAAGAATTTTTGATTTTATGTAATTTTTATACGATTATAACTTTTTCAATGAAAATCGAAGATTTATTGGGAAATTTAAAATAATAAAAGAAATTTAATATAAAATATTTTATTTTAATTTATTGTCTTGTTAAATTTATTTTGATTTATGCAAATTATACTATATAATCATTGCATTATGCAATTAAGCAATTACAATTAACATTTATCCTAATAAATTCATAAAAGAGACAATTTTGATATTATAATTATGTAGATCACATATGATTTGTTATAGACCACGTTTGTGTTTAATTTATCAATGGTAAAATGAAATATTTTAGATTATTTTATTGTTTACTGATTTTTACTTTGAAAGAATTAATTTTTAAGACATTTTCAAACAGAAAACTTATTTTGGTCAATTGTGCTCATTTTTTTTGCCTATTAAGGCTCAGTAAACTGTTAATTGAAAAATCACAATTTATACTAATTATTAAAATTATATGGTGTTAATATTTAAATTTATGGTTAATTTGAAACCAGTTGTACTTTAAAAATATAATAATACTCCAGGTGAAGCTTTTATTTATTTATACGTAAAATATTAATGTGTTTTGTAATAACTGTACATATTTTATTATTATAAAAATTTAAAAAATATTTATAAATATATATTTTAAAAATTTTAAATTTTCATTGAACTAGAGCATTTAATATAATTTTCAGTAATTTTGATAATGGATAACGAAAGTGAAGTGAAAGAATATCGCTGGGAAGGTGGCTATGAAAAAACGTGGGAAGAAGTCAAAGAAGATGAAGGTGGTAATGTTGAATGGTCTGTCAAAGAAATTATTGAAAAGTCCAAGCGGTTGCTGGCTACTCGGCAGCCTAATGTTCGTCTTGGCATGATGCGACATTTGTTTGTTATTATAGATAGTTCCAACTCAATGCTTGAAAAAGATTTAAAACCTTCTAGACAAATGTGCACTTATAAATTGCTTCAAGATTTTCTTCAAGATTATTTTGATCAAAATCCAATTAGTCAGCTTGGTTTAATAACTACTAGAAACTCATCAGCAGAACGAGTATCAGAACTGTCTGGCAATAGGAAATATCATCTTGAAGAACTGAAAAAAACTTTGGGAGATTTTAATTATTGCAATGGACTTATGTCTGTACAAAACTCATTAGAAATTGCCTTGTCTTTTATGAAAATGTTGCCTTCTCATACAAGCCGAGAAATACTTATAATTGGATCCAGTTTAAGTTCGTGTGACCCAGGTGAAATAAATTCTACCATAGAATCACTTAAATCCTGCAATATTAGAGTTTCTATGATACATCTGGCTGCTGAGGTTCGGATGTTTCGACATTTATGTGATGAAACTAAAGGTAAACACAATGTTATTGTTGATGATGTACATTTTAAACACATACTTTGGTCACTGGTGGAACCTGTTCCTCTTCCAAACACAGTTGATGCTTCTTGTGTGAAAATGGGTTTTCCTCAAGAGTTGGATCAAAAGCCACCATTCACCACATGTTCCTGTCATTTAGCTGAAGGCGGAAAGCTAAATGCAAAGGGTTATTTTTGTCCACAATGCAACAGCAAATATTGTGAATTGCCTGTGGAATGCAAATGTTGTGGTCTCATACTTGTATCTTCCTTACATCTCGCTAGATCGTTACATCATCTGGTTCCTATTAAACCATTTATAAAAATTGAACTCGAAGAAGGTTCTAGTGCTTATTGTTATGGATGCAGGAAAAGAATAAAGGTTCCTGCTGAAAACGTTTACTTCTGTGAAACATGTAAAAGACATTACTGTGATGGCTGTGACATTTATGTGCATAATACATTACACGTTTGTCCGGGATGTGCAGTTAAGCGTGATGAAAAAAGATAATATAAGAACAAATTTTAATTAGTGTATTAATTAATAATTCATTACTTGCTGTATAAATTAAACAATCCAAGGGTAATAATAATTTGTGTATTGTTTTTTATTTATATTAAACAATTATTGAGGCTGTATGGTTAAATACTATTATAAAAAGAAAGATGGATCAAACATTTTTTGTAAATTTGATGCAAGTATCGTATTGTTATTTATAAACAAAAATAAATAAATAATAATAATAAAAAGCCTCATATCACTAGAATAAAACAAACCTTTTTTTATGTATTATAGATAAAATTCTATATTTTGTACCAAACTGCAAAAGATATAATTATATTATATTATTATTTAACCTATTAATTAGTATATAAATATAATTACTTTTTATAAAATTTTGCTACATGAAAAAATTTGTGTCAGATAAAATTTTGAACACATCATTATGTCGTTGGAATTATTATAAAGCATATTTTTTTTTTTTTTAATTTTTTTAGGGATTTAGCTTTTTCAACGCTCAGTGCAAGAATAATCTTGGCGCTCTTCCCTCTTAAACGATTGAAATATATAACTTAAATAAACAGAATTAGGGGAGCTGTAGGGGTTAAGTCCCATTCATAATCAAATTTAATAAACAATTATGATTTTTATTATAGTCTTAACTGTTTTTTACAAAAATGAATTACAAATAAATAATAAATATATTAATACCTAATAATAATTTAACAAATTTAAATTTCTTTCTTTGTCACTGTTGTTGCCACAGTATCATCATCTTGAGTAATATTCAATGTATAACTATTATCAACGGACACTTAGAATTTTTATAGTAATGTAGCAATGATTGTTTTTCAGGGATCGTTTTTTCAGCGACTATTGCAAGAATTATTTTGCTGTCCCTCCCTCTTAAACATATAAATTAAATGGACAGCATTTTTAGCGCTAGAGGGCCTGATTCCCATTCGTAATCAAAAATGTTCAAAATAATTTTTCAAACTTATATAAGGTTACTAAATATTTATAAATCGTAACTTAATAATAATAATATTGTGATCGTTTATAAGACTGTAATTGTACATAAAATCGTATCCACTCCTTGCATATCGATATTATAATAAATAATAATTATCAAACTCATATTAAATCACTTTGTGAAAATTATTTATTTTTTCTACCTAAAGTAGATAATTTTTGTCACCAACGTTTGATTATTCTGATTTTGACGCCTCCCATTTGCCCTCCTGATTTTGGCGGCCTGCGCCGATCGTACCTAAAATCGGTCCTATATATAAATTAACAAATTATCTTCGTTTGTAGGCATGAGTGTATCTTGGGTAATTTTAATGGATGGAGAGGAAACTTAATTTGATGTCAATAAACTTAAAGATGGTATACTCAATCTGCATCATGATGTATTGTGATGAAAAATGCCAATGAAAAAATACATTTTTATTGATCCATTAATTAATTTTTTATTTTTAATAGTTTAAAAAATTATACTTTTTTTGATAAAATAATTACTCTAAAATGCCTATTCTATAAGATATGTATAATTCATTTACAAAAATTTAAATTTTTAGAGGGGGGTGTTCTCCCACAAGTTAACGCCTGTTTGTTGGTACCTTGTACTAGTTCCGTAAAATATTATCAAACGAGCAATAGTAATCAGGAGCGGACAGGGAGGTTTGGTTGGAGAAAATTTGAAAATTATTTGTAATAAAAAAAACAATTGCATTTGGTGCATTGAGTTAACGTTAAATTAATTCAGTAATAAATGACTAAAAAAAAGATTGAAACAATATGAAAAATGATTTAATGCCCTTTAAATAAATTAAATCTGAATAACATTTTAGTGTTCAGCTGAAATCAAATAATTATTGACAATAAATATTCATGAAATTGTCGACAGAAACGGATTAATTATGTTGTTTGTTACTCTCTCGATCTTTCATTCCTTTCTTAGCCTTCAACCAATGTCGTATTTAGATATTTTGCGCCGGGGCGCAAAAAAAAAAAAAATTGACGACCTTCTAAGTGGCCTATCCACGAAAAATATAGGAGATAATAGATCCTCATGAACCTTTTTGATCAGGGATCGCCAACCAGTCGATCGTGATCGACTGGTCGATCTTTTTAGGAATATAGGTCGATCGTTGTAAAATTTATTTTTACCACTATCGGTCGATCGTTTAAAATATCAGATTAATCGGATAATGGGAACATTAGATTATTATTATGAAAATACAACAAATAATTATTCTTTGGAGCTTAGACTTTTTTTTTTTTGCTCATCAAATAAATCTCTTCCTAAAGACCTAAATTCTCCTGGATGTCGATCACCAGGGACTTAAATGTCAAATGTAGCTCACTTATTTAAAAAGTTAAGTTGTTTAAAAACCCCTGTTCTAGATGTTCTAAAATCAATGCTATTTTTGTGTAGTAGGCATGCCACAGCACGCCGCACGCGATAACATAATACACTGTATTATTAAAAATAACGTATGTTTATTGACATTATCACAACAAATTGGGAACTAATATTAGGTATATTATTAATATTCTGGATCGCTGATAGCTGTATTGCTATAAATATATTATTAATTACTTGTTAGTTAACTAACCATAGTTAGGTTAGATTATAAAAAAATAAATTAATTCATCAACGGCTATTATTTGTATTGCTCCGGCTCCCGGATGCACTTAACAATAATATTATAATCTTTATAGTACCGAGAACTCGTAATAGTGACCACCGCCGGCCCGTATTTATTTTTTTACAAATTTACCACTGTATCAATATTTTGTGACATGACATAAACAAATTGTATAACCATAGGTTATTCGTTAACAATAATTATTATGTTTAACCATTAGGTTATCAGCTTATACACAATATTATTTCTGTTCGATATAATACTGCATACATCTGCTTGCAAGCGACTTCATTTTGTACAGTATACACTAGTCAATAGTCGGTCTCCTATTTTTTAAGCAATTATTTTCCAATTTTCTACTGCATATCGTACCGCATATTTTGGTATTTTTTAACGCATATGTATGCGCATATTTTAGTACTTTTTAGTGTATAAAGTTCCGAGTCTTGCAACCATTTACATCTTTTAATATATTTTCATTTGGAATTAAACGTTCTTCAATACTATTTAATAACAAGATCATTCATCCATAATAATTATAGGTAATTTATATTTATCGAACTACAGCACAATTATAAAAAACTGACTAAAATAATAAGAAGTACGATTTACTTATTCTTACTATAGATTTAAAAATTAAAAGTTAAAATACTTTACGACCACGTGCTCCTCGTAATTTTTATATCCAAAAATTTCATTGCATTTAAATATACATGTAAAAAAAAAAAAAGACGGGGGCCTAATCAGCGATTGCTGCCTAGCTGCCTTGGCCAGGCCGACACTGGTCTTGCTAATAACTAATTAAGTATAATATCTTTAAGACGTAAAAACGATGAGACTATGAGAATATCGTCAAACACTCAGTCGGACAAGCAATGATGGGGGGGGGGGCGGGGTCCAGCTCTCTACATGCCTATATAAATATGCCACGAACGACAATTACAATAATTATTTCGGTAACGCCGATGGTATGCATAAAAATTACTCATCACATAATACTATAGTTATATCATATATAATATTATAGCTTATAGTATATCAGTGTGCAATCCGGAGGGCCCCGTTCTGATAAAATTGTAATTAATAAAAATAATAAAAATATACAGTCGTATAATTATAAGAATAAATGTATTAAATAATTTTTATGTAATTCATCATAATGAAATTATTTAGAATGGAGGTGGGGCCCCGAAACCAACCATAAGAGGGTCCTTTACAGGGGCATTGCCCCTGTTGCCCCTGCGGTTTTTGCGGCACTGCGTATATGTTTCCATAGTAGTCGAGTCACACAACCACTACAGAAGCCGCTTTACTTGCACGTGTTCTCCCTTTTATAAATTCCCTAATTATAGCTTATTGTTTATATGCTAGCCAACAGCAAGGTCGTTTCTAGATTTTTTTTTCGATGTTTTTAAAATGTCGAAGAAATTTAGAGAGGGCGGGGAGGGATTTACAAAAGAATTATCAGTTATTGTTTTTTTAATTTCTAAAACAGAACTGCACTTTTCTTGTAAGTAGTACACTAATGTCACACACCATTATTTCCCTCTCTAAAATTGGATCAGTATGCTAATTTCTAGTAAAAACATTAATTGTATGTTACATATATTATGTACACCAGTGTCGCCGAATGCCGTGTTGAAATTTAAATCGCAACAATATGTAAAACAATAACTGCAAATCAAATCGTACTGATAGTACGATAGGTACTAGAAATTATAAGAAGAGAGCTGTAAAAAAAAAAAAAAAAAATACTTAAAAAATTATGCCAGATTCAAAAGTTACGCACTATATGCTATACCCTTTATGCATTTTTAACTATGATGAATGAAAACATGAAATGAAGAACCGTTTTTATGTTTAGCACATCTATTAAAATATTGATATCTTGTCCCTGATTCTTTTCGATCGGATTTGGATTCGATGGCACCGCTTGCTCAAAACGTTAAATTTGCCACGTTGCCCGTAGCATATATCATGTTCTATATTGATAAATATTACATACGATTGTGTGGGTATGGTATAATTCGTTAATCGATCATTTTGTGAACGGTTAAATGAAGGTAAATTTCTTGACCTCGAATAGTTGATAAAATTGTTTTAAAGGACATTTCACTCGTCGGACCCAAAGATATGGATATGGATTGCAATAAAAGAGTAAAATGTAATATTATTCATTATTTCAATCCAGGGTTATTAAAATAACTATCTGATTACATCGAACCGGCTACTTTTTCATAAATACAAGCGAAGATGTCGTTTATCATTTTATACGTACCGGCTGGGTTTTAATTTACAATCATATTGTGTGAATATGATACGTAAATGCAGTGAACGATGAACTTTGTCGGTGACAAACATATTTTCGTGTGATGGTGTTTCAAACGTTGTGGATATCATTTTAAATCATTAATGGACAATGGTCTCAATATATATATATATATATATGCGTATAAAAAAATTCACTGAAACACATATTATTCTCTGCGTTTTATCATTCGAATACCAGATATTATAACTATTATAACTATTTTATTAATATTATTAATATTAGTTATTAATAGTGTTTGGATTTAATAGCTCTAAAAACTATTCATAAGTGCTATTCAAACACCAAAAAATTACCGTAGAAATTGTTTAAAAATTTGTTTTTTTTACATTGAATTTATTGTTTTATTAGGTATCTAATTATAGTTATAAAAAAAAAAAAAAATTTAAAAATTTGATTGTGCGGCAATGATGGTAAATGTTTTTAGTTATTATTATATGTTAGTCAAATTGTTGAGCAGTACAATATACTTTTTTATTTACTTATTTTGTTTCATGTACAACTAGGTATTTCTAATTTATGCTATTTACGACTAGCGATGATAAGTAAATAATTTTATTAAGTGCGATAAAAAAAATTAATATCAACTATTAAATAGTGCTGACTAAGTAATTAGTAGTTAAACGCTTTTAAATAATTAGGTCAGGGGGTGTCCTCGATTAAGGCAGCGTTGAAGTGGTGATGCTATGTTGGTAGTTCATTGAACCGGTTGACATTTTTGAATTGACTTAAAAAAAAATGAGTATGCCTCTGCCAATTTGTATTATCGATATTTCTTTTACTTTTTTTATATGTATAATGCACGGGAACTTAAAAAATAAAAAAAATGAACTGTGAAGACGTCTTCAAGAGTTCAATGCCTACTTCATTCGTTTCATAAGAAAATAAATAAAGTAAAAATAAATATTGTTCAAGCTAAATGTATCTTATAAAATGAAAATTAATTGTTTACGTTAAACGTAAAAAAGGCGAAGAAGAAGAAGAAGAAGAAGAAGAAAAAAATCGTTTCCGTTACCTATATTATTTCTATTTACTAGTTACACTTGAAACGACACGAAAATTATCGTACAATAATAATTTTCCAAAGACGAAAACAGGACACACGACATACGCATTCACTACTTATTCATAAAGTTTATTATTCTATGTCTAACTATCCTTATGCACACGCTATACGATGAATAAATGTGTTTTATTTTAAACTGTCATGGTAATTCGTATGCTCATGGTCTTATAAAAATTATAATTACGCCTGTTAAATTATAATATCTTCATTTACCACACGGAACCACTAAACACCCACCAGTTTAGATGGTTCAAATGAACCATAAATTAAGATGATCCAAAACCCTCGAACTAAGGAGCTAATGATGATAAGGTGACCAATCCTACAAACATTATGTAAATGTACAACGCATGCAAACATTTTATTCGTATGAATGAATTCGTTAATTATAGGCAATTTTAATATTTCCTCGATTTAAGTAATCCAAAACATAAAAAAAAAAAAAAAATACAAAACTAAAGTTTTTAAAATATAAATATAAAGTTATATAAAACAATATGCACAACGCATAACTTTTTCGTTCGGTGTTAAATTATTGGCGAGCCCCAAAACAAAATTCGGTGACCCTCTAGGGGACCGCGACTCACAGGTCGCCCGCCACAGACCTAAGGCTCAGCCTCAGTTAAGTCTATTTTAGTAATGTTTATGTAAAAATAATATTCAATGTAGTATTTATATGTAAGGGGCGGCAAAACTTAAGTTTGGTTAGGTGTAAGTGAACGTTTGAGCCGGGTCTGGTCATACGGACTGTTCGCGGTCGGAGACAAGTTCGGAAAGCGAAAGAAAAAATTGCATTCCTGATGCACGACCATTGGGGTCGATTCAGTGGCGTATCTGTGGGGGGGGGGACAACCAGTGGAGTATTTGAGGGGAGGGGGGGGGCGATGGGGGAGATCCCTCCCGAGAATTTTTAGACCAAGACAATTTTTATGTAAGTAATGGGTATTTTATTAAGAAACAAAAATTATGATTTATTTTATAGTATTACTACATTAGAAAACGTTTCAAATTTTACACTAATTTAAATAACGCAAAATGCTAAATTTTTCATAACGTTTTAACTGTCAATAATGGTAAATGAACATTTTTTTAAAGGTTTAAATTTGTATAACGTTTAAACGTTTAAATTGAATAACGTTTAAATTATTTATAGAGTAAAATGCTCAATTGCTTATAATGTTTATATGTCCCATAACGATAAATAATATATATTATTTTTATTGAAGACCATACTTTGTGAAAAATTAGATAAAACATAAGCGAAACTTTTAAAACAAAGATAGGTGTTAAAAAAAGAACTACACAAAAGACCATTTTAAGTGGATCCGGCATTAGATTAAAAAAAAAAAAAACTACAAATATTAAGGATTCACCTGATATAAATACTACAAACAATTTTACTTGTAAATATTCAGCCTGAATTAAAGAAAAAATTTAAGTCATCCCTCCTAGAAGTAAGTCTAAATACGCCCTTGGGTGCAACAGGGGCATTTGTCTCTCCCCCGAGAAGTTTTTTGATGCCATAACTCAAATTAATTGTCCAGCTTAAATAATGTAAGTTATAAGTATTTTAAATTTTCACTGATTATATGATTATAATCGAGTTTGATATCACTTATTAAAGTATTATAAAATATCAATATTCGACCGAATTGGTATTTGGAGTGATGGTCACATATAGTCACTATTTTTTAATGTGTTTATCATTGATATCAAGTGATCAACATGAGTTCTAAGTATTTAGTAATAATTTGTAATAGAGTTTCAGATTATATTATAACCATAAAAAATTGTGCAATTAATTTATGCCGCCTCCCCCCCCCAAAAAAAAAAAAATGTTTCACAGGTAAGCCGCTGGGTCGAGTGACAGTGGTCGGGGATCCGAAGGGTCGACCGTCCGCGCCCGTCGTCGGCACCGACGTGAAAACAAACAAGTGCGACGACGAGTGCGATGTAATATTAATGTATCTCGAATATTTACACCGACCAAATTGTCAGAACTCCCCCCCCCCCGTGTGATGACATCTGTGTAGGCGTTCACGTTCGCGCGCTACAGGTACACATTATCGAAGTCAACACGCCTTTTTTAAACGTTGTTGTTTCGTTTCACGAACGGAACGCCGCACGACATATTCGCGGTTCGTCGAATTTTCAAAATGTTAATTCGCGCAAAAAACTTTCGGAAGATTAACGTTCTGGTAACGCCGACGCACACGCGTGGGAGGGACTGTAACGCGTGCGTGCACGTGTATTTGCGCGCTCGGCAATTTTTCCTAAGAACAACCGTTTACCGTTTCATGCATTATTCATGCGAACGTATTTTATTGTTGATTTTATTCGATCGTGACGGCGGCGCATTACCGTGCGGTTTTACGGGTGACCTAACGTCACCGGTGTGGATGACGTGGCCGCGTCGTTGCGATAAATCGTTAACAATCGTTTCGCGGTGATATTACCGCGCTCGATGGGTGGCTTCGAGTTTTGATCAAACGTTTCCCGCACGGTTTTCGGTAAAAAATGTCGGTGACAAACAAAGATTTTTACGAAGACGTGAGGCCCACGTTGATGTTGTATAAAATTATCGGCATAACAAGTCTTAAAAATGTGTTCTACGGCCAATTTTACTTCCAATGGGGATCCAATTTTATATGGCCAGTGGTACGTATCGTGAACCGTTAAATTTATTACGATTTCCACGCGTTTATTTACAGTTTTCACATGAACGACTGACGTGCTTATAGTAAATATATTTTTAACAATTATTTTCAATAGGTGAATGATTAATTTTTAGGAAATTGTATATAATTTATTCGGTTGAAATCATAATACGGGTTAAAAAAAATGTGGCATACTTAAAAATATAGAAATAAATATGGTTGTGTTTTTTATCAGTATCATCATTCTACTTAAAAAATGTATTATTTATTTATACTGAGCACGGGCGTAGCTAATATTTGAATCAAGGGGGGGGGGCAAAAACATAAAGCGATTAGTGTAATAACCTAACCTAACCTAGCCTCGTAATTCAAATAATCTACAGATAGACCATTGGAGAATATATAAAACGTCAAAACCAGTGGCGTAATTGTGGGGGGGGGGGCAAGGGGGGCAAGTGCCATTTTGCCTCCCCCAGATAATCCAACAGTACAAATAGTACCTTTTATTAATGAACTTTTATGGGTATTATTTAACAATATTGGTACCTAGTACCTGCTACCTACAATTTATGTTAATCTAAACCACAAAATAAGTTAAAAGACTAATGTAAAATCAAACAATTAGATATACTGTATCGCGTTAGATTCGAACAAAAAAAAACTCTGTCATAAAACCAATAAATGTTTTGAAATAATAAGTGGATCAAGTGGTCAGTTAAAAAATGTATACATGTATACATTGGCGTTGCCAAGGGGGGGGGGGCTAAGAGGGATATAGCCCCCCATGGGCCGTGTTTATATGTATAGTGTATCTTGACTATTTAATAAAATCAATGGCTGCTCGTTTTAATCAAAGGCTTATTGATGTTGTGCCACTTGAAGGACTTATTCCGGCCAATTTAAATATGTATGACGATGAAAATATTATAAAAGCTGCTAAAATATATGCCCAAGATCTCCATTATGATACTTCATCTACAATCAGAGCTGAGCTGTTCATACGGAGGCAACAATGGAGTCAAAATACTATTCAAAAACCGAATTCCACTGTTGATTCACTCTCTCATTGCACCAATCTTCAACCTAACATTAAAATACTTTTACAATTATTCACCACGTTACCAGTTACCTCTTCCTTTCCGGAAAGAACTTTTTCTGCACTTAATCGCTTAAAAAATTATTTAAGAAGCACCATGTTAGAAAACAGACTGAATGGGTTAGTTAATATAAATAAAAAAGAGCAATTCGATGAAAGTGAAATATTAATTGAATTTGCCAGAAATTCGCCTAAGAGGATGCAGCTGTCAAGAGTGGATCAAGTGACTGAACACTGAAACCAAAATTATTATTATTATTATTATTTTAAATTATATATTAATAGATATTTTTAAAACTATACTAAAATGCTTGAATTACATTTAAAAACTTGGTGGTAGATGATGGGGGGGGGGTTAAGTGTGAATTCTCATATTCTCTCTTACCTTACTTATCCAAAAAAGTGATTAGCCCCTCCCATTTAAAAATCCTGCCTACGCCACTGTATATGTATATGTTGTTGTAAATTATAAGTATTTAAATGTAATTTATTACATAATTGTATACGTATAATAACTCGAGTCCATTATGTTGGCAATAATTTATTTATCACCCTGTCTCCTCACACATGCATAATACATTTCATGTAAATCCGCGCTGCCTTATGTCGTGCTAATTATAACGTAAGTACGTACCGAATAAAAGTCGACGTTTAATAAACTGCAATGTGCAGATCATTACAAACGAATGAATTTCACGACATGCCCATCGTCCGCGCACTGGAGCAACGCATAAGTTTATAAAATTCCAGATGAAAAAAAAAAATATTTCTTTGATATTAAATTAGTATTATTTTTTGAATGATATGACTGTCAATGTGATTGCTGTATTTTTATTGTTTAATCGTTAAAAAATATTATATTTATATGAATAAAATATTGTTAGGGCCTGCAATTTCGTTGTGTAACTATTAAAAATTCATTATCAATAAAACATAGTTAAAATATTAATATAACAATCATTCTTGAATATATATTATCCAAATCAAAACTTAATATTAGATGATGATTATTTAACATTTAAATATTAATTTTTATATAATGTATCTATGTATATAATAAATACTTCTATATGAAGGATGTGCACATAATAAGTAGGTAGTATTATTTTGTTAATTATTATATTATTGTTATAAAAATTTTAATTATTAATAAAGATTTGATTCCAAGCTACAAGCATACTATTATGTACTCAGATAAAAAATAAATAAAAAATATATCTTGAAAATGTACTACAAAAAACTTATTTTGAGATCGATATTTTTATTTTATAGGACAATAAGTTAAGTCCATTGTAACTATATTATATTTTATTTATGTACCTTCATTTGGTTGTATTACATCATTCCAGAACCCTATTCTACTAAGAATAACATTCTCCATTTGTTTTTTTCGTGGAGATGGAGGTAAAAAAAAATTGAAAACTTCCGTTTAAATTAAAAAAAATAATAATAAATAATTTATTTAGTGATCCTTTGGCTTTTTCTCCCAAAACTTTGTTCTAGTTCCATGATATTATGTTTTGAACACCACGCACGCATATATTATGATTAAAATTTTTTTTTTTTCGTTTACAATCCAGGTGACTTACCTAACGCCTTGCTATCTGTTTGTGACCAAAGCTGTGACGTACCCGACGGCTACGCTGTGGTTTTGGACGGTCAATTTCATCGTGCGGGAGTTCTTAAGTCAACTGACCTCGATCTACGTGGACACACATCTACCGAAAATCATCGAGAAAACCAATCGGTTCGACACGGAACACGGTCGGCCCACGGAACAGAGGACTCGGCCGCGTTACTACATGATCGCCTACCTGGGATGCACGTTGATGCTGCTCACTTGCGCCTGTATCGATATTTTGCTGAACAAATTGTCGGTTAAAGTCATCTTCGAATCGATGTTAAGGTATATATAATAGATAATATGTTTAATGTGTTACCGGAAGCGACGCGCGGACCAACGCACCGGTTGGCAGTGCCGGATATAGGAAATATTTGCCCCCTCCCCAAGAGGCTGGACGAAAATTCAGCATCCCTTCGTAAGTTAACACTCCGGAGTCGCTGTCGGCCGCAAGAAATGCCGGGCTCCCGACATTGGCGTATTTGAGGGGGGGGGCGATGGGGGAAATCGCCCCCCCCCCCGAGAATTTTTAGACCAGGAAAATTTTATATAACTAATGGGTATAGGATATTTGGGTTTTTCCTTAAAAAACAAAAATTCCGAAAAATTGTGTTGATGATAACAAATTATTGGTAAAAATCACGGTTATCTAGATAACCGTGGTAAAAATGTACATACATTCTTACCATGACGACATAATATGTACCACAAAGTTTGTGGTACATATGTCGTCATGTAAATCACTGGCAAACTAGATCCCCATGGGTCATTAGTCCCCGGTAACCTAGTTGTCGGGGTATCAAAGTAGTTGATCTCCTGTTATTATCTATGATAGCTGAATCCAGCTATCAGCATGATTGTACATAAACGGCTATTTTTTTATATAGTGGTTGCGACTTGCATTTCATCATATTATGTTTTATAGTGTTATAATAATTAGTCATTCATTGTTAAGTTTTGCTGTCTCAATTCTCAGTGCGATATGTCTAATTTAATGATTGGTTTGGTGCATGTGTTTATTATTAGAATAACAAAATAGCAAGCTTTTATAAAATATTTTAACTACAATATAATATATATATATATATATATATATATATAATTATTTTATATAAAAAATGATTATGTTTAATTCGATTCAAAGAAAACAAATCTTTGACTTAAAAATTTAATTTAACGAAATCGAGTATATTACATAAATATATTTATTGTATATTTATATATTTATCATTAAAGACTTGTTCTTTTTCTTAAATTACATTAAAAACAAACTTATAATTCATCTCTTTGCTTACTTTTGTTGCTTTTTTTTGTTAGATTGAAAACATGGTTAAGATCCAAAATGGGACAAAAACGCTTGACTGGTTTGGCTTTGCTAAACATACATCATACTATAACTATATTAATAGATGATGTTATAAATAGATTTGCTAATAAAAAAATAGAAACATAGATTTTGTTTTATAAATATGTTGCTTTTTTTTATCATATTTGTTTAACTTAATTCTTTATAGGTTATACAGATGCAATATAAAATTCATTATGTCTTGGTAAGTTTTGTGTGAGTAGTTGGGTAAACTCTTTTTAAATCCCCCCCCCCCCGACATGAACTCTCAAATACGCCACTGGCTCCCGACAGCGTTGCGATGACGCGACTGCAGTTTACGAGTTGTGTCCCGACGAAATTATTGGTACACGAGTTGTGACCCGATGGAAAATGAGGGTTACACGAGTAGTACATTTTTGTGTTGCCATTTCATGATTCAGATGAAATAGGAAATGCATTTGTGTTTGATTTACTTTAATGGAATGTTTCAAATAATTCCCAAGTTCTTAAATTTGCCACTTATTTAATGGATATCTATTTCTTGAATTATGCCGTATTTCCTCGGGCAGAATCTTCCAATTCAACTAACAGCTGTGAAGCATTTCACTCCAAATTTAATTCAATGGTAGTTGCCATCCTAGTATATTTAAATTTATTATTAAGTACTAAAAATATTGCAGTGTAATATTTATATTAAAAATAAAAGTACTAGAACATTATCAAAGACAACGGGCGAAAAAAAATTATTTATTATTCAAAAATCAAATACATATAAAAATGGACAAATTTCTCGATTTAAATTTATAAAAATAGTATCATTTAAATTTTTACCAAGTATGTAATTATTTTTACATTTTATTTATATTAATTTTAAATTAGACGATGTATTTCATTTTTTGTTTCAAAATTGATTGTTGTGAAATGTATAAGTATATATATAATAATGTAATGGACAAATGTTTTAATTTTAATTTTTAATAACAATTTTAAGTATTTTTCATAGTACATTTATAAATTTAACTATCATAATTTAAATTATTTTTTATGAATTTTTTATTTTTTTTGGCTTATTCCAGGCCTTGTAAGCCCATCGCCGCTTCTACTACACCTTTCCTCTCATTTTTTATGAATAATTATTATTATTATCATAATCAATATAAATATATACTATTGTTATTGTTATTAATTAATACAACGGAACAACTTTTATTCTTGTGAAAAAATGTTGTCTGCTTAATACATGTAGAATACTATAATTTGAAAATGTATCACTTTGTGTACACAACTTGAGTGCATGTAAGCATCGCCACAAGTAACTTTTTTTACTGTAAACTTCGCCAGAAAAAAAACAGGTAAAATTGGGTTCATGTTAACTTCACCAGTGAAGAAAATTAAGTAGTAGTATAAAATTAATATGATATATTATTAAAAAAAAATATATAATATAATATAATATCATATTGTTTACATTAAATATTTAAATCATAGTAAAAAAATCATAACTAATATTCGTTATACCTAATAATTTAAAAATATATAGTTACGTCATGAATGTAAACTAAAATGATGTGATAAAATTTGTAAATAGTCTAAGTCTTGTATTACTCCATTAGTACACCTATTTATAGCATCTTGTAACACTCATTTTTTTTTTTGAATTTTTTAGCTTATTTATTTGAGATATGCCATTTAGTTTTATGTAAGTATGAGTTTGAAATTCGGTAAGAACTTCACTAAAAATATGAACGTTCGGTTGATTTTATAAAATGGATTTCTTAGATGGCTATGAAAGGATTCACAGGCAAAACACAAAAAAATAAAAACTGGGGGAGTTTACATTAGACCTTTTATTACCTTTTTATCTTAACCGATATTCTGCCGGATTTTACAACCATCCCATAACTTATGTAGAGGTGTTCCTGTACATTTTATTCGTTGGGACACGGATTCGTGTAACTCGAAACAAACCCGCCGGATACAACCTGTGTGACCCCGGAAAATAAAAAAAAACCCGCCCGGTAACAACTAAGTACGATTTGGGACGCGATTGGTTTGTGACCGACGCGACGCCTCCGTTTGTGCCCGCAGGTACATGAGCTCGATATTCCCGCTGCTGTACCTGCTGTTCTGCGACGAGATGTGCATGCGGTTCCGGTCGCTGCGAACGCGGTGGCGCACCGAGGTGGCCAAGGTGTTGGCGTCCACGTCGCGGGCCACGTGCCACGCGCTGGAGTCCGAGCGGCTGGCGCACGCCCAGCTCTGCGACCTCGTCGAAGAGATCCGAGTAGCGTTCGGACCCCGGCTCACCACGTACCTGCTGTTCGTGTTCCTCGAGCACCTGGCCCGGTTCTACTTCGACACGTACGTGATGCCCACGCACCGGCGCAAGCACTCCACTCTGGAGATCCTGGGCGTCAGCCAGCTGGAGTCGCTCATGTTCCTGGCACACGCCTGGATCGGCACGTACCTGGTCGCCTACCTGTCCGACGCGCTCACCGAATCCGTAATAACAATGACAAACGCCCCCCCCCCCCCAGGAAAAACCCCTACACCGTGCACGGGATGTGATACGCACGCGTGCACCGGTATTTGAACGGTTGGCGTGGGTGGGTGGGGACGGGATGGAAACGAAGCGGTTGGGTAGAGGCACCGTAGAAAGGAACTGAATGAACGCACAACTAACGCACGAACGTTACCGCCGGTAGTTCGGTTGTACCCATGTTATTATAACCTACCTTTATAAAACATCCCCCAACAGAAGGGCAACATGCACGAGCAGCCACTACCCCTTGACTCTCCTTCGTGCACCGCTTCACGTGTGTGCGTGTCCGGCAACCGGTAAGAACGGCCAAGGAAAAATAGCATTCGTGTAAAACTAATCCGATGGACAACATGTCCAAAGTCGAATTATGCGCACGTGTCCACTCGGTCGATAAATAGTTACCTAAATATGTTAAATTTCCAACGCATTATAAAGATTTATTTTCTAGCACAAACGGGTAAAATTTGTCGGTGAATTTAATCTTAAACAAACCATTAAATTACTTACTACAAGTTTTGCTCAATTCTTTACTTATTTTGTTATTTTTTTTTTTATCTTAAACAAACCATAAAAAAAAATAACAAAATAAGTAAAGAATAAGTAAAGAAAACTTGTAGTTGTATTAATTATATTAGGAAAAAATGTGCACATAGGAAAATAAATAAAATATCTAGTACGGCGTACAGATAGTAGCTGCTAGAAAATTACAAAATGCATAATATGCATAATATTAGTATTAGATGAGTAAAAACGGTATGAATGAGAATTCAATGTTGATGGGACACGGATTTGTAGCCCTGGGAATTGAACTTATGATTTTGTGTTCCAGAAATATAGCGGATATTTATATATATATATATATATATTTATAACGATAAGACTATTCTAAGGCGATGAGCGCTATTTGCGTTGGTGAGAATTAATTTTGCGCTATTGAAAATTACTTTTTACGCTGTTGAAAAACTATCGATCATCTGATCATCAAATTCATCGAATCAACAATTCTGGTTGAATAAAACTGAAAATCGGGTGAAAGATATCGATAAATAAAAAGAACAATCATGGTTTAAAAGTATATTTGAAGTAGTCAATAACATAAAAGATCAAGAAAAATATGAAAATCCAAAAAGAGAAAGTTTTAGTAAATACATTTACCCAGAAAATAGTTGTTTTGTATAATTATTATTATTTTAATTTATTTTTTCAAATATTTAAAAGTTAAATGAATCCTAAATGATTATTCACCGCCTACATTTAAATTGTGATATCTAAATGAGTATTATTGTGTTATTTATAATCATGATACAGTTTAATTTAGATGTAAATATAAATTAAAACCCATAATAAAAATTATGTTTAACAGATATGTAGGTATAGCATATACATAATAAGTACATATTGCATGCAAATATACAAAATGAAAAAAAAATAAAAAAATAAATTGTATATTGCCATCATGTGTATAGGGGCTTGTGAAATAATTACACTGTTGATAAAAATCCTTAGAATAGACCCCGCAATGGGACAAGGACTTTTTTCAGTTATAAGAATATATAAAATAATAATTATAAAACCGATAGTTCTCCTATTGATTTATTTATTTAATTTTTTTTGGTCATGTCGTCTGTGGAGTTCATTTTTCTCGATCTCATTCTTATGGCAATTTTTCCTTGTTCGATTTTTCTGTTGCAATTAATTCTATTACACACGTGCTTATTGATTATCGTGTACACATAACTACCGTGTTTTTAAGCATGAATAGCCGATTTTTCGTATCATATGGGTTAGTCACTATCCACAGTTAGACATATTGTCTGCGTTGTCAAAGTTTATTAAATAATGTTGTCAAAGAACTGTATCGATTTACGAAATCTTCATAAAAACATGGTATATCATTGAATATTTGTGTTATGGTTCGACCGTTTTTTAATCACTTATGATATTTGCACAGGCGTACAACTATTGGTCTTATAATCACAGGTGCATTAGGGCGGGCTAGGGACGGCTTAGCCCTCCCCTGGACCAAAATTTAGCCCCCCCCTATAAATATTCCATGTTATACATGACATACCGCATACAGCATACTTAACTCACATTAATTTCATATACAAAAAAAGACACATTGCAGTAAATCCAACTTGGCTCAGAATCTAAAATATACCATTAACATTGTACCATATATAAGAGTAGAAGTAATCTATAAGTCATTTTAAGTTTTGATAGGAAGGTTGTAGCCCTTCCAGATGTTGTACCCTAGTTACGCCATGCTTACAATTAGAGTAGAAGGGACCATGCGTGTTATAAGTATTTTCAACCGCATTTATATTAATTATTGTGTATTAGTTTATTGATCAAGTTGTCGGTTTGTTGTTTTTTTTGACGAGCTGGAACGATTTCCATACGATTTCAGAAAATAATTGAGAATAGGCTCAACCTTCATAAATATTCTTAGTTAACGTCTATAATGGTTGTTTGTTATAACAATCAAAAACCTAAAGAAATCGTGTTTAGTGCGTAAGTTAGATACAAGAATATTTTAATTATAACTGTTACTCTATGGGTATACTCAGTGCCGTCCTAACTACCAATGACGCCCTAGGATAACAACATTTGGATGCCTCTCCACTCCCCCAATTTTGTTGTTGTAAAATTGATTTCACATTTTTAGCTTATAATTTACCTCATATCTTAAATATGTTAAATATTTAATAATTAAGGTGCCTACTAATTTATTATTTTTATTATTATTATTATTATTAAAATAACATTTATTTTATTTTTATGTTATTTAAAAATTGACATTTCATTATCATGACTAAAATATAGAAAATTACTTTATTTCACAATACTATAAATAAAAGTTATAAAAACTATTTGTATTCATAAATTACATATAATTATGAGTTATACATAATATATTAACATAAACATTCAGGGTAAATATTACCTACAATACATTTTTTATTTATAAGACAACATAATAATAATAAATAATGTTTTTACAATTTTATAACACTGATAACATTCTAACACTTCAACATAATAATGAATATTATTAATGGTTCAGATTTTATAACATTTGTTAATTGTTAATTGTTAATTGTTACAGATAAAAATAGCAAAGTGAGATATAAATTTGTTTTATGCTAATAATGAAATTTAATTTTGATATTTTTTTGCATATTTAAAGTAATTCAGAATTTTAGTATCTCTTCGAAGTTTTGGTGCTATAATTGGCGAATACACATAATAATAATAGGCATAATATATTATAGTATAAAGTTGTATTAAGAGCAAGGGTTCCCAACCTTTTTATCACCGAGTACCATCAGACACTTTTATAATAAATACGCGTACCATCTTAATTCTAAAACTTAATTGGCAGTCAATATTTTTTTAATGTATATTTTTAGTATTCATTTATTTATTAACACTTTTTATTATTTGAAATTTATGAAAGTAAAAAAATCTTAATTTTTAGTTAAATCTTAATATTGAAATAACAATTATTTTTTTAAATTTAATGTGCTATTTGTTGTTGTTTATTTTGTACAAGAACATCAATACCAGGCTGAATAAATAATAATAAAAATAAATTGCTACAATTACAAACCCAATGTCATCGATATTTATAAAATTAGATAATATTGAATAAATTAAACTAAATAATATTGAATGCAAATAATAATAAAAATAATTATACCAAAAAATTTCTTCGCGTACCACGGGTTGGGAACCCCTGATTTAGAGTTTACTAAAAAATATTATTTATATTAACTGAAAAATAGTATTAGTCGATGTACCGATGGTAAAAAAAATTCCCTCATTTTTGTTTTTTGTCAACATTTTTTTTAAATTATTGACAGAAGTTCATTTTAGTTTTTTTTATAAATGTATTAATTTATAAGATTATATTATAGATAATAATTCAAAAAATAAAATAAACAGTCAGTAAAAGATACATTTAATTAAATTTTGATTCACATTTCTTTTATTTTTATTTATATTTTTAGGACATATTTTAAGGTGTTTTTGGACATATTATAGTGCGTATTTCAGTACATTTCATTGATATGAAATTCGAATTCTGGTCATTATGATTCACAGATAATATTCATCATAATATAAAGTCAAATCAGTGTACTATTGTAGGTATTATATGGGTAGTGAACTCATATAATACCTACAAAGTCATAATTTGAAATCATCAATTATCATTATTCATTTATCAATAATATCTTATAGTAATATTTATATATGTAATTATGTAACACATTATTTACATAGTTTTATATTTAATGATATACGAGAACGTTAGACAATTTTTTAGGTACTCAGAAATGTCAGTATAAAAGACAAGTTATTGATTACTTATCTAAAATAAAAAACTCATTTTTTCTTCTTATCATTTATTTTTATGATGCCCCCTAAATTCATAATACATTTTACGTCCTAGGGAAACTTACCCCATTTGCCCCCCCCCCTTGGGACGGCTATGGGTATACTCGTGAGGCGAACAAATCTCCATGATTTTCGTACACCGTAATCTGACAAAAAAATAATGAACCCATTCAGTATACAGTATATTAAGTATTATATTCTAAAAAAGACCGTCATTGTCGATGTTTATTAATATAACATAAAGAGGATTATTATTAAGAATAATAGTCTATGTATGAAACACATGAATCACATTATGTAAATAACCCGTTTGCAAAGCAATATTTAGTTCATACTAAATTAGACAAGTGAAATGTATATTTTTAATGAATACATGTTTTTTGTTCTGGAATCAGCTTCATTAAAGTAAAATATTTTCTAGAGCAAAGAAATAATAACAGATTTAAGAAACATACCAATATGGAAATTACCACAAGACTGCTGTGAACAGGTATATTAACAAATACATGTGTTATAGACAGTATACGAGTAGTATTAGTATGAGTGTTCATGAATTTTGACTGAACACATTACAATTATGTAATTGTACAAAAAAAAGATACAAGAGATATAACGAGTAAACTGCTTGTTATAATTTTTATTTGTGTATGATAATGTGCCTTTTAAGTATTTTTATTCTATAAAAATATTTAGTAAAATCATTATTTAACTCAAGTGGAATAAATATATGGAAACACATAGAATAAAAGTGCTATTGACTTGATTATTTAATATATGTATTTTTATAATTATATATTAAATTAATATATTAATATATTAATTAAATAAATAACTAATTATATCTTAAAATATATATTTGTTTTGTAATTATAGAAATATCTATAAATGTTTTAATTTGTAAAATGCTAACTGGTAGCTTACAGTCACAATCAAATCTAAACACATATTCCTTGGACCTGAATTTTTATTTTACAAACGATGAATCTTCTACAGTTATTTATTTTCATATGAAATGATTTACGATCGTTTTCGGTTCAAATATTCACATATATCAACTATATACTATCATTAGACAATGAATATTATACAATTTTATGAATAAACTCGAGGATGTTCATCTTGTATTTTAATTTGTTTTATAGAATTATGCAATGAATATTTTAATCGACATAAATCTTAACGCTATAATATTCTCGAAATAATTGACGATCACTAATTGAGACACTTCGAAATGAGATGTTTACTACACTTTTACTAGTTTAAACATTTTCACTAAAATTTATCAGTATAGGCATTGTACAAACGTTTGACTACTTTGATATATATATATATAATAATATGTTTACATACAGGTTACATTTTTCATGTCTCAAGTACAGAATTCGCAAACTATTATTACGGCGTCTGGTCTCTTTACGGTCAATAAAACTATTTTATCATCAGTAAGTAATTATTGCTACACGTTAATTATTATGTTGACGCAGTCCGTCAACCTGAAATCTTTAAATATTAATTAATTAAAATGTTGCACAATCGTATTACATTACAGTAGGTTTCTTGTGGTTTCGAACAGGGGCGGATCCAGATTCGAGGAACTGTGGGTCAAGCCATTTCAAGAGGCCATTTATTAGGGATGAAACTGAATTAGAAATGAATACCTTGTAAAAAAAAGAAAAACACAATATGTTCATAAAAGTGTATGAGTATATCTATATTACATTTTAAAATTAGTGATACCACCGATAATGACTTATTTACGATTAATAAATATAATCTAATTTTATCAACGCAACAAACGTACGGAATAAAATATGATTTACTTAACTTTCAACTAAAACGATGTAATTTAAAATATAAATTATGAATTGAAAAATTTTAAATTTTGATTATACATGACATTCATTTTTCAATTAACTCCGATGGGCCAACTGTCCAAGAGTCCAAATCAAAGTCTAAAAAGAGAAAAAAATTTCCAAGAGGTCAATTTTGTCAACAAATATTAACTGTGGGTCAGCTGACACCCTGAATCTCTCCCCTAGATCCGCCCCTGGTTTCTAATTGCTAAGGGAATGGGAGAAAATTCAAAACATAAAATTATTTGCGAGGTATCGAGTTTTCTTGAAATCACTGTTGAGTTGTATAGTGTAACGAAAGTTTCGATTTTTTTACAATTTGATTGGGGATATCTACGTGACATAACAAGAATCTATTATACTAATAAATATAATTATCTGCATAAAAAGTACTAAGACACATGAGTTATCATTGTTTTAAGGAATTAAAAAACAAAATAAAAAAACAATGAAAATTCCAAAACCTAATCAATTTTTATTCGATATTGTTTTCGTGTATTTGATCAAAGTAAATGGTTTATACGTTGAAGGTCATAGTTATTGACATAGTAAGCAATCATTATTTTGTTACATTATTTGTATGATTGAAAAAACTTGAAAATTGGAAGATGCTACGAACACATCATGCATATCATTATATTAAACGATTTGGGTGGGATATGTTGGACACGTGTTGAATCAACACTGTTGATATATCAAATGTATAAGACACTATTATTGCATTGTACTTACAATATTCTGGGTGGAGTTGCTTATGACATTTTCTGAATTCTTTGCATTTTGAACTATTTGTAATATATTAACGCTAAGTATGTCAGAGCCAATGGTGCGCCAGATCTTTTAACCTACAGGTTGGTCGGTCTGCGGTCAATTTTGAAGGGGCACGTATTGTTGTCACTATTAATTAGCAGATTATACCGATGCATAAATAAAACAAATACTTTGCATAGAACTCCAAGTGAATAATAAATAAAATAAATATCCAAATAAAATTATCAAGTAAATTATGAAGAAGAAGTAGTATTTAGATCTTTGTATCAATAATCTGCAACATACGAAAATATTTTTTGTAATACGTAATAATCAGTCGAAATTAATATTCCTTATAATTTTATTATATTCTCAGAATATAAGCTAGACCAATCAAAATTATAACTATGTAAATCAGATATTTATTAAGATTTTTAGATATACCAGTATTTCTAGAGCGTCGAGACTTTTTCATTACTAAGATATAGGCAAAACTTCTCAATTTTTAATCCTTTTTGAATACCTACTAAAAAAATTTTAATATTGTTATTCCCATATTTTTTATTAATCATAAATCAAGTAGGAAATTGTTAGCATATACATCTGTGTACACAAATCTGATATGTCGACAAATCGTCGTACACACTTATAACGCCAACGTTATCTTGAATACTTCGCGTGGCATTGTATTTCTGAAATGACAATGATTTATACTGACATAGTATTATGTTTCATTTGTTACTATATACAACTTGTTTATTTTTATTATAATCAAAAATATTTCAATTTACATACTATAAATGACGCATATCAACAATACATTTTGCTGAATACAAATAGTGTATGGATTCTCATAAATATAAAATAATTTACTACTGATTCTTTTTTTATAACTTCTAGAAAGAAGTATTTGATATGCAGATAAATTGCAGTTAAAACTAATATAAATTTCATTACTTATACTAGATTGGTCGACACTCCATTAAATTTAAGATAAAATATTACTAATAATAAATGATTCAATTTTCGAACCCATGCAGCAAATAGTAGGAAATTAGTATAAATTTGCTTACATGACAGTTAAACTATATAATATTTGGTTTATTATCGATTGCGTTTAATTTTACAAAACTTGATCAATTAAAATAAAACCGAATGCTAAAACTAAACATTTATGATTTCAAACAACTGATATATAGGTATATGCAAGATATATCGGAGAAGAACAGATGTACATGAGAATAATGATATAATAATCGTATATTCTTAAATTATTATAAAGTTTATTATCGTTTATGTATTACGAGTATGTGTGCATATAATATTTCTTGTTACTGCGAATTATAATAATATATAACACGCGTATTATTATTATTATTTTTTAATGTTTCGTAATTTATTTTCGTCTAATTAAAATATCAAGGTTTACTCGAACTATATCGATACATTTAGAATGCAAAAATACGATTTTTGATGCTTTTATTTCATCTGTACAATAAATATTTTAAAATTCAAATTCACGTTTATTCGCGAGTCCTTCTAATTTCATAGTTGGTGCTAATAGTTTTAAGGACATCGCTAGTCGTTTAATTTATATAATATATTTCAAAGACCAGCCGAGTTTGACGTTGGACTATATATCCATTATGTCCATGAGTATAGTTGACTATACGTCCAATATAGGTATTATGTAATATGTAAGTATGTAAAAAAAAAATGTTTGAAGTATTTTATTACTGACAAATTTATTTTAAAGAATCGGAATAAATATAAATAAATAATAGACAACATTGAAAGAAAATTATTTTGTTCCTACCATGCAATTGATGTATAAATATTATCAATTATTCCATATAATTAATTTAAAATAAAATATTCATGAAGTCATAACCCAAAAAAAATAAAAATATTGCGATCTTTCAAGCCTTACATTTTACTGGGCTTATTACAAAAATTAATTAAAACTGGTTCGTTATTGGAACTCCATACACAATAGTTCACAAATTTAGGTTTGATAAATTTTCGTGAGATGTATATCTATGTATACATTATAATTTTACATTTTCATTGCAAATAATATATTTAAAATAATTTAAAACTAACAAATAAAGTTTAAAAGATGTAAATCATTTTTTTTATCAAATGTGAATCATTAAATGCAAGAAGGGTACATATCTACATTTAAATTGTTCAGGAGAGATAAAAAACTTAATTTTTCAATTATGATAGCTATAATTATATTATAGATATTAAAATGTTATGAAAGATTCTGAAAAGTTTTAATGAAATTTTAAATGAAAATGTCAAACAATGTTTTTAAATCTTTGGTTACGTGTACTTTTTGCAAAAATTGTAATTTGAATGTACAAAAATAATACTATGATAAATATATTTTATCTCTTCTGAAAAATGTATGAATTACGGACAGGTGCCTTGTTTGCTTTAGTGATTCATATTTAATAAGGATATGCGCCATTTTTGCATTTAACATAAAATACCATGATCATTTTATTATGTATCTGTAAACCAGACATATGCCTCTTTGCACAGAACGATGTATTTACCATACTGAACCTTAATAAAAATTTGTAAAAATGTGATTTAATGACAATCATAGATGCGCTCTTTTTGCATTTAGTGATTTATATTTTTTTTTAAGTACATATTAGCGTCCGTGGGTATAATATTATTTACGTAACTAGAAATTGGTGGGGAAAAAATGAAAAATTATGACTTGTTAAATATGTATATTACTACATTCGTTTAAAGTTTCTTTTACTTAATTATTCCCAATTTATTTAAAACTTTCATGTTATTAATAATTCATTGATAATCAATATCATCTACTATATTAAATTCGAAATTTACATAGGAATTACAATAAATAAATTTTGTATATATGGAAATGTGTTGACTCATTTTTTATTTTTATTTTTTATTTTTTAGATAATTATATCATTGGCTACGTACATAATAGTAATCATACAGTTGTCGCCCGACTTGGGGCGCATATTTGTCGAGTAAATTACGCAATACCAATAATCATAAGTAACAAACACATTTAGCAATGTGATCTTACTAAACAATAACACACAATCCTACGCACGACGGCGACTTAGTCGATGCACTCTTCGGGGCACGCCCATAAAATAGAACGAAAAAAAAAATGAAAATAAATGAAAAAAAAAATAAAAAAAACACGTTGAGGAATTTTTCGTACACTTCAGGCATAATCGTTTGCCCTTCAAAAAATTCATATTTACAATCACCGTCACATTTAGTTTACCCGTTTGGATTGATCTCGTTTTGGTCGAGTGTATTTTCACCCAGGAAGTTGAGTCCAACGTAAAAGGAATGATGGTTTTATTATTTTTACACTACTATTAACTTTACACCGGTAATATTTCCCTCCATTATCCTCGGTTCCTTAGGGCGTATCCGTTAACCTTGCTCGCGATGCAAGGTAATCAGGACATGGGCGACGATGCTTTTATAAATACGCTGGGCAGCGACACCGAACAGTACAGTTCTCGTTCACTAGTTGCCGAAGCACAAGACAATATTGAAGAAATCATGAGCCGATTTGTCGTAAGTACATGCTCGTTTACATTTTATACAGTGCAATGTTATCGTGTTCGACGTTTCTTAAGTCCGGACAACGCGTCCGAACCGATGTAGTTAGGATTTTCGTTCGGATTTCAAACTTGAATATTTTCCTAACACGGTCGCGTTTTGCCGTGCCGCAGTACAATAACACCGGCTAAGACACGCATGCGGGTATTGAACCGAACGAACGATTTCAGATTTTATCGATAATCTTTCGACACGTTTAATATAAAGTCGTGTTGTACACTTACGTTTTTCAACTTTGTTCTTCTTTCGTTCGAACGCTGCACGGTTTGTCGAGTCGAACGTTCCTTAAACGTTCGTTTTCGTTGTCAGTACTCTTTAACACGTATTTCGAAGAGAACTCGCGGTAACCAACATGCGTTTGCGAAACACCGTTCACTTTGGAAAGCGCCACAAACGATTCATAGACGATTTCCACGACCCCTGGACACCGCGTCATATTGCAAACGTTTGCGCCGTGTTGTGTCCGGACGATATCATGCAAAGCGCACTCGACCGATCGCGTTGTTCGCGCGACCGTCTTGAAACCGCGTCACACACGTCTTTTTTCGGTGCGAAGAGCAAGTCCCTTCGACTAACGCCTCTTGCCGCTCTCTCGCATCCAACCGCCGGAGCCGCGAAAAGATCGAAAAAAAAAACTCGACCGAAAAATAAAAATAAACGTGTTTCTCACGCACAGGTATTTGTCGTGTTGGCGTTGACGTCGTCGGTGGCGCTGGTCGCCGGTCAGCAGAACGCCGCCATCCTGACGGACGCCCGGTACCTGTCCAACAACGGTCAGTTCGGTTCCGCGTACACGCAGGGCGACGGTGTCGAGTTCAAGGAGGAGGCGGACACGGAAGGCAACCGACGCGGTTCGTACAGCTACGTGGACCCCAACGGCCAGAGGCGCACCGTCCACTACACCGCCGGCAAGGACGGTTTCAAGGCCACCGGCGATCACTTGCCGGTCGCCCCGACGCCCGTGCCCGTGCCCGCCGTGCCCGCCGTGCCCGCCGTCCCGTCCGCCAAGGCTTCGTGGCAAGACCAGTGGTGAGCATAACTCGGTGTACAGGCGGTGATCCGATCGTCTCCGATCCCCCTCCTCCCGTTCTCTCTCTCGATCTCGATCCCGCGACGCCCTTCGATGGTCACCAACGGACCGCTCCGGGCCGGTGTTTATCGTTCGTAAAAACTATCGACCGAATTAAATCTGTACACATCTGCGCTACGAAAACGTGCGTGTTCCGGAGCTTTTCGAGCTCTGAACTCTGAGACTTTCACCCCCCCCCCCCCCCGCTCGTATCCCGCAGTCATCTGCACTTTCCACCCGGTTTAATGTTATCGGATAACGATTGTACAACAAACATTTAACATTTATAAATACGTTTTCACCTGTTTTCCCTTTGTTGCGAAAACAATTTCACGTTACGAGGTCGCCGCGCCGTTAGACAATTATAAACGGCCGCACATCTACCGGACGCGGACCAATTAACGCGTTTGTGTTTCGATTGTTCACCGTCCGCTAATGTTTTCATTGGAACTACGCACACGAAAAGCGTTTTTAACGACATACGTCCGGTTCGAGCTGACGATTATTGTACGTTTTTTTTTTCTAATTTTAATCGGAAACCGATAACATTTTATGCCGCGGCCGGACTACGTGGCACACGTGAACGCGTACTCGCGTAGTCGAGTCTTAGCAGTCCGACCCTCCTCGGTACGCCCTTGGTCACCGTAACCGCTAACACGTCCACTCTGACCGAAGATTAGGGTTGTTTTTTAAATCGTTTGATCATTTTTTCGCAGGTCCCAAGCACCGGCCGTCCCGAACCAATGGAACCAATGGAACTCGGCGCCCGCTGCTAAGCACGACGACGGACAATGGAACCAATGGAGCGCAGATGCCACAGCTAAGTACGACGACGGTCAATGGAACCAATGGAGTTCGGAATCGTCCGACGACAGCCAATGGAACCAATGGAACTCCGTTCCGACGACCGCTCTGCCAAAACAAAGCCAATGGAACCAATGGAACTCGATCCCGACCACTGCCAAGTGGAACCAATGGAACTCCGCACCGACCCCACTACCACCGTCCTACAAAGTCAACCACGCTTCCGGCAAATTCAACTTGAACAGATCTCCAGACGGTTTCAGCTACACGTTCAGTCAAAACTGATGTGCGCACCTATTTAGCTAAGACCAAAACAAATCTAAAATGTAACATATTATGTTGTTTCCTTCTGTCGATTTGTTTTTATATTTAATTAAAGACTAGTCCACGAAACAAAAAAAAAAACAAAAGTCAAAAACCAACAAAAAATTAATAAAATATATTTAATAAAAAACAAACGTAAAAAAACAATAATCGTACACGGAGTTCTTCTTTTGATCGCCCGTCCAACCGAACGTTCCTCGTAGCTGCGGACAAGGTGACCGGGTTGGGGATAGCTGTCGACGAAACCGATCATCGCTACACCACTTGCGTGGTTGGTGCATTCGTAGTGGGTTCATTTGTGGTGGTGTACGCGTCGTCGACGTGCTCTTCCGGGGTTTGGTACTCAGCCTCGGGACGGCTGCTAGAGGTAACGGGCTCTTCGGTGGGGATTCGGGTGTGGTCCTGCGGTTTTTCGGAAACGAGCACAACTCCTCCGGCGTCCTCTGATTCGGTCCAAGGGTCTGGGTTGTAGTAACTATCGTAGTCATCGGGATCCGAATGGTTGTCGCTGTTTTCCAGGTCAAACGCCGGACGGTATTGGTCGACGGTACCCAATCTTCCAGGAGCGCAATGCGATATCGCGAGAACCAGCGAGAACGCGACGGACACCGCCTGTAAACGACGGACACGGGAAAATGTAGTGGAACGATGTGATATTACGATCACGCGATTATAATATAACAAACGAAAAAAAACAAAAAAGGTACATTTGCATTTGATGAATATCTGTTTAGGCGGTACTTACGGTTAAAGATTTCATGGTAACGGATTGCACGTACGAGAAGTATTTATGGTTTGTGCTCGAACGTGATGTTTGTCCCGAGGCTTTTATACGGAAGAATGACGTGAAAAAAAAACGAGAGCGCTCGTTCAATGCCAACAGGTCGGCGTGAATCAAATCGCATATAATTCTGTGCGTTTGGCGCATTCTTTATTGCCGATTCTGAATTCAAATTTTATTTAATGTTCACGGTATGATTACGCGAAGTGTCCTTCTTTTAAGCAGATGACAACTTACGCATTACCCCGTTCAATATATAAACTCACCCTTGCTGTTAACTCCGCCGTTGATAACATATAATCAATGCAATTTTATCGTTTACTGATTCTAAAAAAAAAAAAAAAATAACGTTCCGCCGTGACTGTAACAGATGAATTCATTTTTAAAACATAACGTTTGATTTCCCAGTATGTCTTAAAGAAGTTCCAAATTTAATGAAAATATACTTATATTATATACTTTAACATTATAAAGACGCATAAACTAATCATTCGAATTAATGCGTAATATATTTTTTTTTGCATTATTTTAATTATTATCTTAATAATATAATCATGAGACAACAAGGAAAAACAAATTTGAATTAATACGATGACGACATAATGTATTGAATGCAATCAGCAATTTATAAGAATTGCGTGATTAAAATCGACTTGAATAAATCTATGTTTAGTTAAAAACAAATTTAACTTTTTTTTTAATATTTAATTTAAAACTAAAAAACTAAAGTTAAAACTGTATGAATCGTTAAACGTATAAGCATGTGCCAACTGTTTTATACAAATCTAAAATTAAAAACACTAATATTTTATTTCCACTTTATTAAATCATAACGTACTTTTTATCGTTTGTTGTTAAAAAATTAAAATGTCATGTTAAATCAACTAATTATTATAAAAATACACAGTTGAGTACTAAAGTAGTAAGAAAAATACGTTAAAATATCAAATTTCAACTTATTTACTACGTTTAAAAAGATCATTGAATCCTACTTAGTTTTTTATGATGTGTGCAAATTGATTTTCAACTTCCTATTTTAAAAACTGACTTCCGTAATTTACTATGACATAAAGAAATTATAGGAGTATCGAATGATATATTTATTGCTCTAAAATATTTTTTAAAGAATAGGAAATATGAGCTTGTAAATTATTATGTTTAAATTTAATTTGTAATAACTTAAGCAAATTTCTACTAAATTCATTATTTTCTCAGAAAATATTGAATTAAATTTTCC
Source organism: Sipha flava (assembly GCF_003268045.1). Taxonomy (NCBI): domain Eukaryota; kingdom Metazoa; phylum Arthropoda; class Insecta; order Hemiptera; family Aphididae; genus Sipha; species Sipha flava. The sequence continues at coordinate 707,232 of NW_020271745.1, forward strand.
GTCATGTTGTTGTATTATTATATAAAACCAAAACTGTTTAATTTTATGATTGGAATAGTTAACGCATCAATCGGTGCTGTAATAATTCCTTATAATTCATACAATAATAAGTTTCCATAGGTTTGTTTTATTTATTAGCTTCTAAAAATATATACAGCGTATGTCATCAAATCCAAAGAAAAAAAAAATTAAAAATTATATTACTCGTATTCATAGAAATTAATCAAAATTTAGTTTTTTAACCAGACTTACTTTTGTTGCAAATTGTATTAGTAATGGTATGTATATATAGAATATATAGATTGTACTCGTGCTACTTAAATTGGTTTCCTATGGTATATTATCAAAAGTCAAATGGATTGAATTCATATTTGTATAGTCAAACGGTTACAATATTTGCTTAGAATGCTTTTGAAAATACTTCGTTTGACAGCTTAAATGGATTCTAAGAAGTTCGGAAATTAGTTTTTACCATAAATATTTTATTACTATTATAAATTTGCTGAATATTATATTCGATCTTTCAAAAACCATAATAAAGTGAGTTTATATGATTTGTTCTTCATTCAAAATTGTTATTATGCAATTCTGTAAAAAAATATGTTTAGAAAAATATTTAGGAATACGATATTTATATAGGTCACTCGATAATCGAAATACCTTGTGTAGAGAGGTCATTCATTGATGGAACTCCGTGATACGTTCATTTGCCAACAGGTGTTTTGGCACTTCTAAACGATTTTTTAATACCTACCACATTTGAAAACGGTTTTACAACTGCATTATAATTTTAAGTCTACATTCATTCAGCTTTTGAAATATTTCCTAATATAAAAAATATAGTTATTACTATTTTAGTTTCAATAGTATTGTTTATGTCGATAAATTATTAAGGCGTAGATACTAATTATATTTATAAATACATATACATATATACATATGAATATATTATAATAATAAAGACCACCCTAATATATGTATAAATGGACTTGTAATATTTTAACTCATTATTGTTACACAGAATATTATTTGCACGTTTGCGCCTGTACACGCGTACACAATAAATGTTTCGAAAAACGTACTATTACTCGATCCAACTAGGATAAGAGGGCCTTTAATATATTAGGTTTGATTCTCGATACGTACATTGTACATGATCAATATCAAAACTGAGTGTTTGAAACAAACCAGTATGTTATTAGAATCATGATGAACAATCTGTAAAATGTCATCATCATTTTTAAATTAAATAAATGAGAGAGTCCTGTGTCTATGTAATTCAGAAATATATTCCGCTAAGATGTATTAATAAACTCAATATTACAATAACTATGAACATTTTACAACGCGCAGGACGATCAACTGGTGTATTGGCTTGGTTTCCTAAAGATTTAAAAAAAAATTCGATTTTATTATTTTACGAACGGCTCACATAACGCTGTCACTGGCCTCCGACCATCTTGTAAAGATTAAATAAATAGTAAACAGGATAAAAGTTATTCCAATATTTATTTTTTAATATTTATTAGTTTTCTTTTAAGTTTCATAAATATTCAAATACTTTATGGTTTTTTAATTTTTATGAACAAAGTGAAACGTTTGGGTTTGTTTTTATTAAAATGTACTTTAAAGGTTTTTTATTGTTATTGTTAAATTAACAAAAACTTAAATCTTGAGAGACAACGAATAAAATATTTGTAAATACAAGAGATACGGGAATTAGTAAATCATCACGATACACCAAGCCAATATGACGATGTGCGAATATTTAATCGACCCAGCTTTGAATTTGTAGTTGATACTTGAAATGTGTTCTCTAGATTTCGCAACCTAAATAATATACCAACTCGTTTATTAATCGAACTTTATTACTTTCATCAATTCTTAAATGTCGTATCGCAATCGCATTAAGTGAATTGAATTTATGTAAATGCATATGTATTAGGAAATGTATGTTCGTTAACAAAACTAGGATTGAGAAAAAAAAATAACAGTTCGCAATAAAACGTGTAAACCGCCCTTTGATAACTGTTAACAATCGGTTCGATACATGGTCGCACACAGGGTATTGACCTCTTTTTCACGCCTTACAGTCAGCCTCACAACTTTCCGGCATTTCTCGAAATGATATATAACTACGGTGTGATACACGCGCGGTATTGTCTCTAATGATATTGCCGTGCGATTGTTTCAAATGCTAAACATTCGCGTTCCAAGACCGCGCGTCGTTGTTATTCGACCGTCGATGAACTATAACGTGTAAAATAAAATCTATTTTTGAAATAGAACAGCGTGTGTATAGTAGCCACCACGTATCACAATAATACATAATAATGCGCACCCACAAGCCAGCGCGCGCCGTTGTGCAACAATAACTGCATTGCTGCTGAAGTGGCGAATCGAAAACGATACATTATTTTTTCCTGTTTATTACGTACTAACTGGGCTAGGCGTACCTACGTGCAAGTAAAACCGTTAGATGTGAAATGCAGATAAATCCGTGAAAATAATTTCAATAAAATCGTTTGGCGCTTTTCCCAGTCGGTTATACACAAATAAATCGGGGGCCGTAAAAACCGCCCGGGCGAGGACAATAATATCGTATTTACACGTACAGCATCGTAATACACATTTTATTCTCATAACGATTTATTTCGCGCCGTCACATGTATCACAACACGAATTATAATACACGTATCACAACATAATAATATAATATTATGTTTTTGTTGTGTCAGCATCGCAACTGTTATCTCGACGGTTCTCGTGTGTACGAGACGAGTATAAGTAAATAAAAAACTCAACAATAAATTTTAAACCAGTGAAGTAAAGCAGTTACAAGGTGCAACGTGATGCAAATAGGTTAAAACGAGGGCGCAAAAAACTTACTCGTCATGTCAGTACACGGACAAAACGATGTTATTTCATTATAAACCCACTTTATGGCGACGAAGACGTGTTAATCTATTAGACGACACCATATAGACGGATATGTATACGTAACACAATATAATGTTTCTTTTACGTTCCTATTGAGCAGGCGCGCACTCAGGGTTTTCGTTTTCCTTATATACAAGTGAACAGTTACCATTCATTTTTAAATAATACAGATAATATAATATATATAAAATAATAGTATATACTACATAGTAATCGCTAGTGCATAGAATACACTAGTATCCGTAAATCTAAAAATAATTTTCAACAAAATAATCGATTGACGATTTCCACAAACAAGTACTATTATGTACTATTGTACTGAACTTTAAATGTGTAGTTAATATAATAATCAAATTTGAAAAAAAAAAAATTCATCACAATAATAGTAATTAATTGTGACAAAATAATCTTCTTCTTTTGTTAGCAGCCCAAAGGCTAGTTGGCAGCAATTTTCCACTACCCCTGATATTTTTCTCAACTTTCCTTTTTAATTCGCAATAAGATCTGCAGTTCATACCTCTAACTACTTTACTAATATAGTCCAGTGGCGGTCACCCTCTGCTGTTATTCTCTTCAATGGCACCTTCTATTATTCTACTTAGTAGACTGTTATGACGCAGTACGTGTCCAATTAACTTGGCTCTTCTTGTTTTTAATGTCTAAAATGACAAAATAATAAGCTATAATATATAATCTAATATACAAAATATTTTTATGGAGCTTCAGTCCCAAAGCCCCCCTTGGATGCGCCACTGCTACTAAGGAAGATCAAAGGTTCCGAGTTTCTTATAATCAGTGATCTCTTTGCGAATTAAAACCTCCACACAGGTAGTTTTATTTAGGTTTAAACCTAAAGTTATTTTTAGTCACTATTTTAGTTATATTCTTTATGGTCTATAAATAATAAATAAATGCATTTTTTAAAACGATGTACAACCATGTATTCGTATATTTATTATTTCGAAATGAAAAAATAAGTCAGTCATAAGAGAAAAATATGTGAATAATATATACACCTACACGAATAAATCATTTTATGTAAATCTCAAAACAACTGTTATCTCTGAACAAAATATAAATATGTGTATATGTCTGTATATATATATATATATAGTTATGGTAAATATGTTACTTATGGTTTCTAGATTTAGTGCAAATATAAAAAAAATAAACCAAACATTTCCTAAAGGATGGACAGTATAATAAGAATAACTAAATACGTTTGTTAAAAATATAAACATTTGATCACAGAAACCGAAATAATTTAAATATATATTGGTAAATTTTATATAACAATAAAATAACTAAAATTATATTATTGACTACCATGGATAATAATATTCACATGTCAATTCTTCGTAGAACTGATTAGATACCAAAATTCATAATTTGTTTCTTGTTGTTATATTATTTATTATTTCAGTTGTACTCGTATCATTCCACTTTATTCACGTCCAAATTTAAATTTTTTAATCTTGATGGAAACATAAATTACAATTGCATCAATTCAACTAATATTTTGTGACTTTATTCGTGATATAAAAAATATAACAATTAATGATAAAAAAATATTTTTTAATTTTTAATGCATAGTTTTAGTTCAGTGAATCATACTTAAGATGGTAGACAAATAGCACCTATGCAACAGTAATACCAAAATGTAGTCAAAAGGAGGGTTTACATATTTTAATTTATTTTTCCATGACATATTCATACTAATACGTAAACAATTTTCTATTATCGCTAAAAAATAGAGTTGTGAAGGATTTTGCACTGTAAATATATTTATATGCTATATGCGTAACATATAATTTAAGCATTCACGTAATATGTGTTCCATACAATTACAGCAATATATTGACTTAACAGTTATAAAATACTAATAATTTATAATTAACAAAATCTAATTGAATTTTTAACAGATTTTTTTATATATTTAACTATGCCACTTATAGTATGCATTATAATTTTTGAAGTTAAAGTACATAAATATTATTATTACAAACACAAAGCTAACTGATTTTGATTTTGTTCGATCATAATTGATTTCATTTGATCACATATTTATCGTGTTTAAATTAATATGCTACAGTTACGTTACGATATTACGATTAAAAACCTACAAGTATAATAACAATAATTATCATAGACTTAATCGTAATAAACATTTAACTAAATAATAAATAAACACATAATCGATATGTTATACTTACGAAAAATGTACAGTTAGTTAAATAATACATACTCCGCATCATTAATAAATACCTTTAAGGAAAAATAAACGACGAAAGGAGCAAAGGTCAATACCCACAATGAGAAAGTACGTATAACTAATGTGTATACACAATATTCTACTTTATTAACGACAGAACATTAGTTGTTTATTTCGTTCTTAGTTGTCTCCTTTAGTATTTTTATACGATTTCGTAGGAAATACAATTTTTATATTTTTAGTGTGTCGCATTGCACGAGATAATTAAAAATAATTTATAAAAAAAAATTATATCCAAACACATACTGTGTATGCAGGCAGGCTATATCAATAACGTATCGATAGGAAACATTTATTTAAAACAAGATGAAAGATATACTTAGGTAAAAGTTTGAATTATTAGACCAGCTCAACATGGCATTTAACCTGATGTGATGTTACACGCGAAAGAATTACGTACCTACTTATTTATTCAATGTATTTACACTTCAGTGTTTATACGTATCACAGAATTCTGAAAATTACAGTAATTTATTCGAATAATGTATGTGTTGTGGTATTTATGTAGGTACACAGTCCGCGTAGGATAATGATCGAACCGTTCAAAATCACAATAAACAAACATTTTAACAGGACAACGATTGCACTTGAAAACCAGTAGTTGAAAACAAACCGATACTTATATTTTTCATGATATTTTGTGATTTTTAACTTCTATTTTTTTTTCGAGAACTGTTGCCATTAGGTATTACGATATTCAAAAAATGAACTTTAGTACAGCTTGGGTTTAATTGTTAAATATCCAAACGATTAAGCTTTACGAAACTATTTGCATGCTTTAAACTTCAACAATACATTAAAATAAAAAAAAAAAAACAATAATAATAAATGATAAGAAACATTAAACTCATCATTGCATTATAATAATGGGCTCTAATTTCGTTTAAAATTGATAGAAATATGCATATCTTATTAACGATGTATATAATGCACATCTATTATAATCTCTAAGTGCATAGCCTTTTGGTTATGATGTAGCAATTACTTACTCAAACCACAATACGCACTAACATAGAAATATATTTGCTAAGAACCTAATTTTTATGCAGTTTGCCGATAATTATTGACTAATATTTTAAATAAAATTATCACCTCAGGCTCTTCAAACAACCAAACATCGTTCGTAAATTCAAACAGTTCCATTTTTATGCTTAATCAATTTATATATTTATCTGGAAATATAATTTAATGTGAATTTGTGAATGTAAAAAATTACGTAGATCACGGTTAGGTTATATCCGATTATAAATTATTTATCATATAATCACAATTTTTTTTTATATGCCCATGCAATAATATTGATGAATGGCACAGACGCAAGAAACTATACAACAGTTATCGCTTTGTATCCATGAATAATTTTACGTGACAATCTACACATAGATGAATGGTCATTAAAAACTAATGTTAACTTAAAACTTAAACTTAAACTTAACTTTAACTAAAAACTTTTTTTATTAATTTTCGTATAATCCTAAGCCGTTTTATTTACAAACTTATAGCACTTTACAGGAACATCATATTAATCGCTAAAATATATTTGATAACTGATATTCAGTTCAAATAATTAAAAAAAAAAAAAAACAACAAGCATAAGTGATATCCCGATATTCAAATACCTAGTAAATTCTTAATTGTCAGTCACGTAAAAACGAAATTAAAAAGTTTAGTAATTTAAAATTTTTAATGTGAACCAAAACCATTTTCTAAAAATGTAATAATTTAGCTAAAGTGATATTTTTACATTTTTTGTTCAATTACATCTATATTTCAATTATTTTTTTAATACTTGATTACTTTTGAAATTGAATTTACTTATCTTTGCCAGACTCCACTAAAAATGTTTTTTTTTAAATGTATTCTTCAGAGTTCACATTGAACACTTAAAAACGAAATAATTTTAATTATAATTATCAATACCACTATCATAAATACTATATGAATTACATTTATTGGTTAAATACTTTAAATAGTTGTAGAACCTGTGATTTATCTAAGATAACCTTTAGAATGATATTTGAGTTTATATTATTTCCTATTAGTAAGTTTATATTTCACAAAATTAATTTTTCTTGAATTCTTGTATTACGTATAATGTTTGTACCAGTCATTTTAGATATATTTGTTAAATCAATATAAGATTCTACTTTAAATAAATTATGTAATTAAATGAATTCATGTGCTATTGAACTAAGGAAGCTACAACTTGATACAACTCTCAATAATACTAATTATATTATATAATACAGTAGTTGATGGTTTTAATTTCAAAACAGATTTACACTTACGTATACATAATATATTTCTTCTGTATTTTTTCTTATTATTTTAACCTTGCACTTTGCTCTAAGACATATGGCTCTACGAGTAACATTTTATAATATTACGAGACCGAACAAAAATGTAAATACATTAAATCTATTAATTTACCTAACCTTATGTTATTTTATGTCTGTTTGTTTTGTGACCTTAGGGTTAACGATCCACTACTACAGATATTAATTAATAATATGCAAACTTAATATCGACACATGTTTGATGTCATATTAAAATAAACGATATTGCACTATACAAACAGTTAACACTTTGTTATACTTCAGTGATAAATGGGAAGTAAAGGGTTCATTTTTACAAATAAAAATTCTTGAACGACACATTTTCGAATCGACCAAAATATTATTTGATTTTAATTTATGTAATTTCAATTCAATTTCTTCGGTGTACGGGAAGAAAGACGCCTAATATGTAAGTACGTATATGATCTTTACAATAGTCACAATCGTCATGCAATTGTTCGATAAATTTTTAAAAAATGATAACGAAAAAATTCGACAAGAACATCATTTTCATATTATTTTTATTATTTAAATGGTTGACGAATTAATTTTACAAACTAAATGAATTACTATTTCAATAAAACATTTTGTGAACATTAAATCTGTTGAATTACAATAACCATTATATTATGTTGTCATACTATAATTATTTATCAGACGTTAATTTTGTAATCAACTCGAGCATAAGCGGCACTTGGTAGAAACTCATGTGGGTGCAAACGTTTACGGTGATTCACAAACCGGTTGGTGGGGGGGGGGTGTTTTTCCACGTCACCTAATATTTAACTACTACTATTACAAAATTAATAAAAAAAATCTTTATGTAAAACTTTATTATATATTTCAATTAGTATAATATATAATTGTAAATATTAGTTATAACTTATAAATATGAAAGGAACCTATTTTTATCAACATAAATAATAATAAAAAACAATTACTGTTAGTAACATATATTATAATTAAAATTACAATATATTACTATTGTTAGCATTTGTAATTCAATAACTAAAATATAATATAATATTTTTGACTGTTGTCTGTGGGTGCAAAATGATACTTTTGCCCCCCTAGAAAAATTGTCGTGGGTGCAATTGCACCCTCATGCTCCCCCCAGATGCCGCCACTGAACTCGAGTGTGTATGCCTTTGTGGGAAACGAACCTTGTAGGACATTGAACCAATATTGACATTAAATAACTTATGCTTAAAACATCTGCAGTTAAACCTGTACAGTGGTTTACATTATCAAAGTCTTCCTACGGTGATTTAATAAAATTTTCGGTTCAATAAAACTATTGCAAGGCGGATAGTGGGTTCGATTCAGAAATCGATTTCTGCAAAACAAACCTTTTTTTTTTTGGATCACGATAAAACAATAAACGTATATTTCATAGGGAAAAAATCAACGCAAAACGAATGATTTAATAGTGAAACATCTCGTATCGTACTTTAACAAACAAAACGATTGTTTTAACAAATACATAAAGCAACATTATAATATATATTTATTTGCAACAATCTGATTTTAAAATTTTGTTTAATATATAAATTATAAATATTGCAATTTCCCTAAAAAGCTAAGCTTGTGCTGAGGGAGCAGTTCTTAAAAGGAAAAATAGATAAAAATAATTATACTTAAATAACGATGAAACTTTAAAAATAAAATTTTAAATACATTTTTTTTTTTTTTTTGAACAATATTAAAATACGTGAATTTTATTAGACATAGAGTATCTAATATTTATATAATCATATATATATATATATACATATATATCATAGTTACAATATTTAATTACGTGAAGAAGAAAAAATATTAAAAAGATAAAAATACCTTAAACATATAAAAACATATAGAATAGACAATAAGTGACATAATTCAGTAATAACCGAAAAAATTTAAATACAATCTAAATTCAAATTTTTTATATATTTTTTAAAGGAAGTTAAATTATTAAGAGATTTAAATTAATATTAAATGAAATGCATAAATATAAATGTATATAAAATGTACTTTTTTGACCAAAAACTTTATTGTAATAAGATAAACATATATTGGTATTTTTTTTTTTAAATCTAGTTTTTTGTTTATGATCAAATAATGGTATTAAATATTTATGTTTATATCAAAATAAAAGAAATTATAAATAAAATTGAAATTTTTTATATTAAATCATATAAAATCGCAGTACTAGTTGTAAATGGTAAATTAAATAAGTATTTTATAATACAATTAATAGTAACTTTTAATGTGGATAAATTAATATTATGAGTACCTTCCCAAATTTATAAGCCATAAGAATAAAAAGGCTGTACTAGGGATAAATAAATAATTCTTTTATAATAGTTATTAAATATAAATCTAGTTTCTTTTAATATGTAGGAAAATTTACATAAGCTATTATTTACCAATTTTATATGCTTGTCCCATTTTAGTCGATTATCAAGAACTAGTCCAATACATTGCTTATATTATGAGATTAACCAAAACTAAGCCTTCGCAGACTCATTTCCTTTTCGGGTTTGGCGGGCACAGTGATTCGATAAATAACATTATACAGTTGGTCGACTTGGTGGTTCGGTTGTTAATAATTAATTTTGTATATTTGTATTAATCGGACGTACGTTATCAACGACGTTTCCGTTCTAAAACGGAACTCAACAGATCGTGGGCTCTTATCACTAAGCGTACAAATATTATTATACACTATTAATTCATAAACATAACTATGTGTAACAAAACTATATAAAACATTTAGGGGGGGGGGATAGTGAAAATGAAATTATTTATCATGAGATAAAATGTACCATTTTAGTTACACGCAGTCCGTGCCGAAATCTTGACCGGAATCAAAACAAGGCAATAAGTCGCAATGTGGTCGAAAACTGTAAATTTTTCCGTTGCTTGCCTATGGCTGTTGACCATCGCGAATTTCCAGTCGGATTCCACCGCCCTGGAAGTCACGTGAGTAGTTTCATTTTTTAATTACGCAATGAACATTTAACGTTTAGTGTACAATCCCCACATAATTATTAGATATGGAATGGGATTAAGCTATATTTCATAATCGAATGTAATCATTCAACCTTCCCTTACCATTGTGCGGGTGAAATATCTACTCATAAAAATTGACTTCAGCTCAACTATTTGAAAGACTGGACTAAAACACTCTGGGTGCATGCCTATTCCTCCGGTTTCATTTAATCTGTTTTTGTAGAAATAATAATGTAATCATAATAATATGTTATTTTAGCAAAACTACTTATTGTGCTCTTTTGTACAGATTGTGTTTTATTATTAATAATAAAAAAAAAAAATCATAATAATAATAATAACGTGTACTGCAGACAAGAAGACATCAGAACGGTGTTATATTCGTTTGGTCACTCGTTACGTGAAAATGTGGATAAATTGGAACGACATGAACGCCGTGAGAAACAGTCTAGTGATCAAATACAAAATATGTTATTGACGATTGTGAACAAGCAGAGAGAGCAGTTTGCCGACAACAAGGTTTTGGAAACAACCTTAAAGGGCTTAGAGGAAAGCATACACATGTTGACAGATATCGAAACAAATGAGGTAGGTGCAAGGATTTTATTAACTATTTAAATTTTTAAACGGGTCATGTCCAATTACATACATTATACATAATAATGAGAATCGCTTACTAATAAAATTTAAAATTTAAATACAATATAATATTAATAAATAATAGCCATGAATTAATAAGTATAGAATTACAATACATTTAAAATAAATTGAAGTTTGGTGATACAAACAGATCGATATTTAATTAATTTATAGTTTTCGCAATTCTATTCTGAGGGGTGTTGCTTGCATGCAAACTTCGGTGTTTGGATAAAATATATTTTTAGATCGGGAGTTACGATTAGGGATATGGATAAAAATAAGGCTTAAAAACTCGGGACAGTTAAATTTTTCAACGAAAAGTAAATGTCTAATCGCAAGCGACGTTTGTTCAAGGGTTTCGTGGTTAAGATGCACTAGAAATGGGTTGTATGAAGAATGTGATACTCTGGCTATGGAACACTTAAAAGAGAGGAACTATAAAAACGTATGCAAAATGTTCTCAATTTTACATTTATAAAACGCCGTGTATTGAGACCAAATGTTGAACTATACTTACAAATAAAACGAACCAAACTGCAATATATGGATTTTAATGTTAATACATCATTAACATTTTAACGAATGAATAGAAATATCATAAAGCTATTTAAATATGTATTAAAATTAGGTCATTGATGTATGTATGTATTTAATTTAACATTTCTACACAGTATTCAAGGTCTAGAATATATTATTTTTTATGAAATTACAATCGAAAAATTAACTTTGGCCGTTTAAAAGATCTAATTTCTATTTTTCTCAAAAAAATAAATTATTTCAAAGAATTTTCAAAAGAAAATTTAAATCTTAAATATCAATTCTCTAGGATACGATGTCACTCGGGCGTATTATATTATTATCATTGTTTAGTTCAAATTTGAAAAAAATTTAACTTAAAGGATTTTCATAAAAATCAACAAGTGATAAGTCTAAATAATTGTTGTACTCGTATAACAAACATTGTTAAAATATACTTATTGCATTTAACCAATTCAAAAAAATAATAATAATATTTGTTGAAAAAATTAAAAAAAGCCCACTCGTATGCGCACAACTATAGTCACTATTGCGAAATAGTTGTATTATCGTATTTTTTCTTCTTCTCCCTCACCATTTTCACAACGATTTGGTGACGGCTTCCCTTTGTCCTACACCTCCACGTATCTCAGTTTTCTACATCCTCTACGCACTCACTAACAGCCCTTATATAATTCCAGTAATCGTATCTAACTATTTCTTTTTCTCTTATTCCATTTCAACTCCCTTCAACGTTCATTTTCATAACTACTTTTAACGTTTTTGTTTCCTCTCACTTCGTCACATGCTCAAACCATCTCAGTCTATTTTCTCTCATCTTGTTCACCATTGACCTCTCGTGTATTAGTTCCTTATTCTATCTTCCCTTCAGTTGTATTATTGTGTTTATTTCCTTAAAACGGACACGTAATACATTATGTGCAGCATTGGTAGTCAGACCGCATCGACGACTGGACTTGTGTTAAAAAATTACGATTTCCATGTTTAGGAGGCCGCCAGTAGATCGAGCACGAAATCGATGTTGGAGAGCTTGGAGCAGCACATGGCTGCCGACGGGGCAGATTTGAAATCGATTTTGAAGGCGGAGAAGCAGGCCACGAACCGGTTGTACGAGTCGTTGGGCAGCCAGCTGACCACTGTGTCGGAGCAAGTGAAAGCGTTGCAGTCGCGCCTCGACTCGCTGGAACGTGCGCCGAAGTCCCAGGTGTCGAACGACGCGATCTACGAACTACTGCAGAAGATGGCGGCGGAGCGGAGCGCGCCGCGACCCGTCGGCGGTGAGCAGGACCCGGCGGCCAACACCACGTGGCAGCTGGTGCAGGAGACCAAGCACGCGGTGGTCGAGGCGGTGCAGTCGCTGACGGGCCGGTTGGACGACAGCGACCGGAGACGGGAGGCTTGCGATGCCACGATCGCGGAGATGGCGAAGTCGACCCGCGCGTTCCAGGCGGACGCGCAGAAAAGCTTCCAGTCGGTGCTGGACGGCGTGAAGACGCTGTCGGACGTGGAAAAGGTGTTGGTGCAGACGGCCGACCACGTGCTGGACACGAAGCGCCGGATCGAGTACGGCACGCACCAGATACTGACGGACGTGACGGCCGCGGTGAACGACCGATCGAAGGAGCTGAACGAATCGGTGAACGCGGCCGTGGGGCTGGCGGTGGACACGGTGCTGAGCGCGCAATCCGCGGGCATGGCCAACCTGAGCGTCAAGATCGAGACGGAGATCAGCCAGGTGTGGAGGCAGATCGGCATCATGTACCAGACGCTGACGGACTCGGCGGCCACGCTGACCGCGCTACACAACCAGACGGACGCGTTCGTCAACAGCACGGCCGTCTCGGTGAACGGCATGAACAGCAAGGTGTCGGCCATCGGCGGCCGCATGACCGAGGTGGACGAGAACCTCAACTACCTGCTGGGCCGGCTGTCGCTGGTCACGCAGGAGTTCAAGGAGATCAAAATCGGGCTAGGTGACGCGCTGGAGAGCATCCGGGTGGGGCTGCAAACGGTGCAGGGCAACAAACCCACCGTGGACCTGGGACCTGGACCGAACCCCATCGACGATGAACCCCTGTCTGCCGAGAACATTAACCTGTCGAAAACCGTTTACACGGTATCCTGAAAAACGCCATCGCGGCAACGACAATAACGGTACTAGGTACTACGCTGTTATGCGATCACAAAACGAAAAAATTCGCATTCGCCCCATCTGGTAGGAATAGTACAAAACGTACAGATCGATTTACTCAGTGTTATTTATATTATATTACTATGATGATTATTATTATTTTATTATTATTATTATTATTATTATTATTATTATGATTATTTTATTATTATTATTATTATACTCGGTACAAATAATATCATCCAGCGATCTAACTAAATACGACGCACGAAATTCACTCTTATAATTCACACCTAATGCTGACAAATTATATCCCAAAGACACTTAATGTTTTACTGACAATGGTTCACAGTAAATATATAGGTGATTTTTCGTCGAGCTTGAATTAGAAATAAAAATCAAAACGAATCAACGATGCACGCAATTGTTCGATACATTTGTTCGCCCCACGTCACTACGTTATTGTTAACATGGCGTCACATTATTTCGAACGACTAGGTATCGCTAATTCTGCATTAATCGTACACTTAAGATTATGTATCTACCGTATCTTATATTACACTTGACTCGTAATTGAATATATTTGTGTGTCCATACGTGAAACTATTATTATTATTATTATTACTACTACAATATAGTTGGTTAAGTAAATCCGACAGTTCATGTCAGTGATCTGTACGCAAATGCAATGATTGGAATATATATTAATATTTTATAATATTTTTTTTACTATGTTCGCCTACTAATGATTAAATCTGGGACCCGGATTTTATAACCGTTGATTTATAATATTATAGTTAGACGTTTTATTGAATGTTATATTGTAAACACTTAGTGATTCGCTTAAACTCAGTTTAGCCTGTGCAAACTTCAACCCAAAAAAAAAAATCATCATTTAAAAACTATATATGTGCATCGTCATCAAAAAAAAAAAAAAACATTAATTTTAAGTAACATGAACACATTGTATTATAAACAATAACGAATAAATCAATATATTTTAGTACCCAATTTGTTTTGTAATGAAATTTCATTACATTTAAAAATAAAATCAACCACAAAAAGTTACACACATTTCTGTAACCAAACAAATAACTACACATTGTTTTGAATTAGTCAAACAGTTTGTTTTTTTTTAATAACTATAAGACTACTTACATAACAATTTGTAGATATAATTTGAGTATATCCCAGCATATGCTTAATGATCGTCGATGCATTAACTTTTTCTTTTCTATTTTTTTTTATTTTGTAATATTATATAGCTTAGCCATTATAATATTATGCACATTGCCTGTATTATGAATTTAATTGAAAATTATTGATTATGAAAAAATGAAATGATAAGGGATTTGGTAGAAGTAGAATGAATATTGATCGGAAGTGAATGAATAATTAATGGTTGGATTTATTAGACTTTGTGTTTTTATACATTTATATTATAACGACCGATTTATTACAACAGTTTAACATTATACACTATCATCGGTTACTTTTAAATTCATCTTTTAATAATAGTTTTTAATTTTATTACAATACAATTTTAATGGCATTATAATTCATTTTTAACGTATTATGTTCAATCGATAATAACAAAATGATTTAAAAATATTTGTAAGCCAAAGAAAAAGTTGCCGAAGGCCGATCGTTAACTAAAATAGTTTGGCCACTCTTGTCATGTATTTTCATCATCGATCACCATACTGCAATATGTGGTACCTATAGTTGTTGTTAAATTGCACATTTTTTTTTTTTTGTTTTATGTTAATAGAACATTGTGTTTATGACAATGTACTGCGGCATTTCTTGGTACTTAATAATTAATTGGCTTTATGAATTATGAGAGCTGTTGCAAAGACAACACGCTAACATTTGTCATATTTTTAACATTCCTCGTGAAAAAATAGGTACCTAACATAAGCGAAATTACTTGACTTACCTCTAAAACTAATATTGTGTATTATACACATTATAGTTTCAACAAACTATATCTGCTTTTGGTCTGAAAATATTGACCTACACTGAAAGTAATCCTAAATTACTTTGTTGAGTTAATGAGTTATGAGTATCATAATTGTTTTTTCTTTTCTTTTTGATTTCAAAATTATCTTAATCGATAAAGTTAGTGAGTTGTGTATTGAGTATTTAAGTCGTTTAAGACAAACGTCACGTCAGAAATGATTTCTGTTACATTTATACTAATCTGTAGTGTTATTTTGCGCACGCATATTCATCAATAAGAAAATTGACTCAAGAGCAGTTATTATATGATTCTCCTACGATTTCATTTTGTTAGTTTTGCTGTAATTTAAATCGTGATGCGTTAAATTGAACAAAGTTTGAGTAACTATAACAGTTGAACACATTATGAATCTTAAGCTAGACGAAATATATTTTTATTTTACTAATGATTTTTTCAGTCTCGGAAAAGTAATAAATGTGTTCATATGTCTTGTGATATTTGATATAGGATCCTAATGTTAGTTTGAGGTCATTTTTCCCAGTAGATAGTATTCATTATTTTTATTATGGTACATCTTTTAGATTTGTTTTTGAATTGTTAAAGTTTATTATTGCATTCAAACACTTACGGTCGGCACGATTAACACAAAAAATGCCAATCTCTCTCACCCAATACTTTTTTAATATGATAAACAATTTTAGAACTACATATATCTCTTATTAGTTGCTTATTTTATTTTTCCTAATAAGTCCTTCCAAAATAAGAACGTATACCTACCTCTCGAATAGTTGTTTTATTTAGAGAAATCGATTGGTATTTAAACGTAAATAAATGTTGAAATGTATAATAGTTTACATCGTGTTTGTGTAAAATATATATTAACGATTTTAGTACATATTTGATATTTATATCGCATCATAGCAATCATAACAATAAACATATTACACCTAACTTAATGCGTCCCAAATCATCATGAATTATGGACCAGTTGATACATATATTAATCTACCACTAATCTGCAAAATTATCAACATTATAAATATAAATCGTTTACATATATAGATAAATATTTCCATTTTAAATAGAATTAATTCTTTGATTTACATAAAATTTATTATTATTAAATTACTTGCAAACAACATTAATTGTTCGAAATTATAATTATCATAATCTGTATTAAACATTATGTAGTAATTTAAAGTAATGAAACATTCATAATTAAATATTATTCAATGCCTATTAGATCCTGAATAATTTATTAAGTAAATCATTGAAAACTTTTTTGAGTTGGAGTTCTTAAAAATAACTGGTTACTTTTGGGAACATATACTTGTGCGTAACATCATCGCATTTATAAAATAATTTCAACTATACTTTTTGGATTTCAAAAGAAGCATTCATTAAAATTAGATATTGTAATTTCAATGAATATGAATATGTAGATACAACTTTACAGATACCTATGCTTATTATTTAGCACGTTATACATTTACTGAATTCTGTATGTGAATGCGCAATTAGTGAAAAATACACATTAAATAATTTTATATTTACATTAAAATAATTTGTGAAAAGGTTGTATCAACATTTTTGGACGGAATCACATCAAAAACGTTACTAAATTCATTAATAATATATTTAGTAACAGATTTTTTACTGTCTATATTGGATAGGAAAAAAGTAAAACAAAGATGCTAAACAATGGCCTTCCTCAAGACTGTGTGTTGGCACCCCTTCTGTTTAACCTATATATTAAGGCCCTACCAACGACAATCGTAAGAAAATTCATATATGCTGAAGACCTAGCCCTAGCTTGCCAGAGTAAAGACTTTGAATACCTAAAAATCATCCTGTCTGAAAACATTGGCATATTAGACAAACTCTACAATCCATGAAGGCTCAAACTAAATCAATAAAAAATGAAAGTCACCCTATTCCACCTGAACAATATTGTGTAACTGTGGCTTATGCAAATACTAGGGATAAAATATTTTTCAGCATAAAATGTGTTTTTCTAAAAACTAATCTGACTTTGTAGCGTTCACAAATGTTGTCATGCAAACTGGTCACGAAAACTTGTCGAAAGCTCTTCACCTACTGGCTAATATAAATTATGTTAGAATACAATTCCCGTTAACATATAATCATTTTATGATATAAGAAACAGACGATGTTTTTATCAACGTTTTATTTTTAAAAATTAATAAAATGTTTTATTTAAATTAAATAAACATAGTTTTGCTCATATAAATTAAAATATCAGTTTTATTTTAATAAAAAATTATACCTACTTATAAGTTAATTTATTCATAAACTTCAAATTGAAGTGCACTTATTTGTATCTAAAATCAATAGGAACTCAGAATCATATCTTCTTAATAATATTAATTTATTCAAGTAGGAATTCTGTTCGGTAATAAAATAACTTTCTATAGTTTTTTTCATGGTTCAACCATTAAATTAATTTGAGAGATAAATGTTAAACTAAATTTAAATAATGTAGAAAATCTTTCCATTAAAAAAGGTTATATTTAAGTTTGAATCAATACCTTAGTAATTATTTATTATTAATAATCATAAATATATGTATAATATATATATATATATATATTTATGTGTGTGTGTGTGTGTGTATGTATGTATGATAATTATTGAGCCTTTTATAATAGGTTAATAGGTAATTTTTTATTAATAAAGTTAATTTATTTTATGAAAGTTAAAATAAAATAAAATTTTGAATTAATTTATAGAATATCATACAATGTGCTTAAAAAAATAGATTTTAATACATAAGATTACATGTGAATTGTAATCGATAAAAATTAATTTTTAAATTTATAAGAAAATATTTAAAAATTATCATTAACTACGTGAACATATTAATCAGATAAATAGTTATTATTTTTGTATAATAGTAAAAATACTTATTTTTATACAAATAATCTAAGTATTTACCTAAGTGCATTTCAGGCATTGCCTAAAATTTAAAATATAGAACTGGAATTTGTATTTGATTTAAATAGTGACAACAGAATACTGAGTAAGGACAGCTCTGATAATTTAAATATGAACACAGTAAATAATTTTTTAAATACCATATACAATTTCATAAAAAGTTAAAATCCTAATTTAATTAAAATATTGTTTATTTTAATGGTATTTAATATCCATTTAATGTAACACGATGGTAAATATGTACAATTGCATTGTATTATTTATTAAATTAATTACTATACAGGCAGTTTATGAATAATTATCTTCAAATTATTCATCACTAGTTTCAATTAGAGCACTCTAACTACTACATATATTGTACTTTTATATTCACACTTAAAAATGCATAACCCTATGTTTGCTTTATACCCTTTCAGCTTTCAGGTTTTAACAACAGTTAATATTTCTAATAATTTTTTAGAAGACCAAATAATAGAAAATTTAATTATAAATTTGAATACTTGTAAATGATGCCTAACATACAGAATTTAGAGCTAGAATATCAATTGTGTAAAGGGATCATATATGAAAAAAGAATAGGTAAAAATTAAATAATTGATGTATTTGCAGATTGTGCATTCATCTATTTGGTTTCTAACTGATCATTGTAAATAGACGCTCTGAAAATGCATTAAAAAATAATTTTATCGGTTAAAACTGTTATTAATAAAAACTAAGTAAGCAACAAATACTAAATATCAATACAAAAAAATGCGAGAGCTTTAGAAATCATTTGAAACTAAAAGGTGAGTCACCTAGGAGTGCTATTTGAAACCAGGCTCTTATCTGAAGTAGTTTATTGATTTCAATTCCATGCAAATGATATTTTATTGACGTGCAAAATTACAGTATCAAATCCTATATACATATGCGTGGATGATTAACATTAACACTAATATTGTCATTTTAAATTAGATGTTACAAATTATTCAGGACAGTGGCATAAATTAATACAAAATAACATAACGACAGTATAACTTTGTACTAATTTCCTCGTGATGTTCCCCGACATTTTGATGACAGTTCGCTTAACGCATAAACCTTACGTACTAATATATTTAAGTAGGTAATAAGTATGATTTTAAACATAATGATATAATATATTGTATGTACAAAGTTATAAAAAAATAATCATATTAAAAATAATCTGTACATTATACAATAATTAATTTAGTAATCGAATTGTGTGTTTCGTTTTCGTGCGGACGAAAACTCGTCCATGATCGTTAAGGTTCAATTAAGAAGACTGTTCGATTTTCAACGGTTTCAACGTTTCCGACTCGTTGATTGAAAAACCGTTCGCGCCTTCTTTTTTCGTGGTGGAGTTCCACGGCAACGTTTTCGCCGTTCCGAAGATTAAAAACATTGAAGCGCCGACCATGTACGTCCCGGCCAAAATCCAAAACACGATGCGCCATTGTTCGAACGTTTGCTGCAATACAGTTGATTCGGAAAATAGTAATAATAATAATAATAATAATAATAAACAGTGTGATGTGTATATATTTGAATTGAACACTTTTTCTCGTGCATACTCACGTTGTTGTTTGTAAGTCTGCCCACTATGTACGACGATAAGTAGCCGCCGAACGAGGACAGAGTGTTGGCCATCCCGAATATCGTGCCTAAATTATTAAATTGTTACACAAATTATAATTTCATTTACACTTCGTGCAATATTTAACGTGAATACCGGAGAAATTCGGTGCTATGTCCAAACCGTTTCCCAGATAGCCACCGGTCACCGCTCCGTTCAGCGTAAGCGCAGCGGTGAATATCAGCACCGACCACACATGGTTGTTTCCGAAGTACACTTGTATGATCATCAGTATACCCGGTGTGAAAACCCCTGTAAGCACGGACCGTTCGTAAATTACGCGCGGTCTAAAATACGAATACCGACAACGGTTGGTATCGTATGCAGTGGCCGCACACCTCATGGGTCAAGGGGGTCAGTCGACTCCTCCCCAAAAAAAATTGGGTGGTTAAAAATATTTTCCATTTTCTAAATTTTATTTCAATTTTGAATATGTGAAACTTGAATAGACCTAGGCTCATGCCTTAAGTGCTAAGTCCCACTACCTCCAAAATTACCTTTATTAGAGTTGCTTTGAAAATTTGTATGGGCAATAATGGGTGGGTGGTCGGTATTAATATAATACGTTCGACTCATGTCGGTAAGAATAGGTGTGCGCCACTCATTGTATGTACGATATACGCGATAACATTAAGTTGTGATTTACCGATAGCGGTGAATATTTTTCTGGTATTCGTTTTGGATATTTTTTCGGAATTCAAAAGACGGTCGGCAACTATTCCGGCGAACAGCGCCATCAGATACTTGCCCAGGTACGGGAGACTGGACAGAAAACCATTCTGAAATTGCAAAAAAAATAATGGTTAAATATATTATACTCGAAAACCTATTAAGGGTATACGAATGGGGAATTAACAATTCATACTGCTTTGATGTTGTAATGTAGTAAATATTTCATGTATGTGGGTAACTGGTTGACAATTGTAAAGTAACCGAAGACACTAGCTCCGTGTGTGATAATAATCGCCCACACGGGCAACGAAGTAAGTATTTTTACCCACGGCAAACTGTTAGGCTGAAAAAATAATTTAAAAAATAGTAAACACACAACATTATTATTGGTACAGCAATCATTTCAGACCTAATCATAGACCCGCTAATTTCATTAACAAATCTGATAATTTAAAAAATAATTGATAATTTCACTGCAGAACAGATCAGTAGTAATTTATATTTTTTATATATTAACGTAACCCTGGGACATGAAAATTGAATGAGCGAAATAAACTACTTTTTATGAGTTTTTAAGAGTTAACTATAACATGACACCTCACGCTTATTTGAAAAATTTGAACGCATAAAATGTACAATAATATTAGTTTTGATGTAAATAATTAATTTATCTGGTTAACGTATAGAGCAGTGCTTCCCAAACTTTTTCGATTTATGGTGCCCTTTTTGATCTAAGTTCTTTTCAGGGCGCCCTTTTCTAAGTCATAGCATAACTAATCACAAGGAAAATATTAGACCCGATAGTATTTCATGACGGCGCGACGCCTCTATACAGACATCTCGGCGCACACTTTGGGAACCTATGGCATAGGATATTATTTAAACGTCTATTGCTGTTTGAGCGAAATATTATTTTTTTAGTTTCTCCGTTGGACTTGAACACATTTTGGATATTTTTCAAATCTATTCTTTTATCATTTTGAATTTGTGGTACTGCCAAACTTTTTATTTTTAATGAACTTCAATTAACAATATAGGTTAAGTCAAATATCTTGGATTGCATAACGATATGTTTGCATTACTAGTCAAAGTATCAAAATATTTGTATTTCGTACAAATATATATCATTGTAATATGATATTACTAACACTCGAAAGCAGTTGTCTTGAAGGCATTACGCTGCTAAGAGTATAAAAGTATTCACCTAAACTAAAAACATGTTCATCATTCATCATTCATTGAAAAATATGAACTCTATTTTTCTTACTTCTTAAATAATTATTTATATATAAAAATGATAAATGTCCGTGTATATGTTGTGTATATATTGTCACCAACCGAATTGCTATATTCGGTACTTATTATTCTTAAATAATAATTTATAAATATAAATGATACATTTCAAAGTGTACTTCATGGTATGTATTGTCATCAACAGAATCGCTATGTGCGCTAACGATTTGTCAGTTGTCTGCGATAATGGTATACAAATATACCGAATTGTTTGTATAGTTGAATATTTACTTTTATGCGTTATAAATTTATTTTTATATAAAAAAAAATATGAATTAAATGTATATTTTTACGAGCAACACTTAACAAAGTACAATGTATAAATGAACTTCGATTAAAAAAATTAATCATATATAAAAATATTGTTTTTTTATTATCAGATTATCAGTTATTTCCTCATAGTCAAAAATGTTTTACCTACACAAAATTTGACATAGTTGTGAAAAATTTCCGAGAATCTTTAGTAATCTTTAGTAAATAAATAAATTAATTCAACTTTAAAAATAAAGCAAATAAATTCCAACTCCAACACGTTATTTAGGTCGAAACTTATCGTCGAGCATTATTTCATTATATTATTATATTATATTATTATTCTTCGAAAATTGACGTTCCCTCATTCAATTTTTTTTTTATAGGTATTTTCGTTACGATTTCAATCGGTAAATCACGATAAAAAAATTAATACCGTTACAATTTTAATCAACCACGTTATGCATTTTTCATTCAATAATTATACTTAAAAATGTATGATTTGAGGTAAAATCTTACCTTAGTTCCAGGACTGCTTTGCTTGGCTATTTGTGTTTCAATGTAATTTCTTTCGTATTCGGATATTCTCGGATGTTCAGCTGGAGTCTCGAAAACTAAATTAAACCACATGACACACCATGCGATGCCTACTATGCCAGTTATATAGAACACTGATTCCCATCCCCAAGCAGATATTAGTATACCACAAATGGGTAGAGTAATTGCTGCCCCTAAAGTAGATGCTAAAAAAAAACACAAAATGAATTAACTACTAAATTAATTTCAAATCTAAAGATAAGAACATAATCGATTTGAATGAAAAATTCGTTTGTATTATACAAATTATAAAAGTACTTAATGATTATGTTATTATTATTATGATTATTGAAATACTTAATGTTGTAATTATATAAGTACTTTTTGGCACAGGCATAATAATATATAAGTTACATAATTATAACTGATAAATAACATTTTTAACTAAATTTCATTTGTATGCTTTTCTCGACATAATTAATAAAACAAATTTAATACCGTGATTAAATTATTGTTGATATAAACATCAAATTTTTGCAATACGATTACAATAATTAAGCAAAATAAATGAATCGAAAAATAAAATGTTTACTTAATACCAATACGCATGATTCTTACTATTTATACAGTACACACACTAACTTATAATTAAAATAAAAAGTAAATTACTACAATTTTATTTTTTTTATTTGATGCTAACATGGTTATTAATATAGTTATTTAAATTTAGTCATCTTTATAAGTAACAAACAATTTTTAATTAGCAGAAAAACAAGACAATAAGATAATTGATTAATATATTTTATTGTTGGTACGTAGAATTAAATTTTTCTACATATTCTATAGAACGTTTAAAAGAGCTAACAGTTAACTGTCCATAATTCAATTTATTAATGGTATAAATTAAAAAACTGTTAAGGCATTTCTCCTCGTACGAAATAGTCTGTTGATAACTTTCAAACGATAAGTACCTTAAGTTATACTTACAACGAAATAATTATGACCTAAGGTTGCATGTACCTATTGAATTTTATCATTAATAAAAATACTATGCAATAAATTATGTCATTTACCCATCATGTTAGCCATGAACTTGCTGCGCTCGTTCGGTGGAATCCAATTGGCAGCGATAGGTAGTATAGCCGGCCACGTTACTCCCTGAGGAAAGTGAAAGCAAATAAGGGTTAGACATTAACAATTTATACTGTTCAAACTCCTTTGTCATCAATGGGGAGGGAGAATTTTAAATTGATTATTACTGAACAGGAACCATCTAAATCATATATTATGTGAAAAAAAATACTCGAATAGTTTACGGTATTTCCAAAAGAGTCAGTTTTATTAAATTTTATTAAATCAGTTTTATTATTATAAAAAAGTATACAACTTCGTACAATATCCGAACTTATCTACGTTTTTATTAAATATATGTATAATATTATCCTACATGCATTGTCGTTGTTATTTTATTTTTTCGTATTTTCAAAGTATTCGTGATAAAATTTTGACCTACATACCTGATTACATTATAAGATTAAAAAATAATTGATTAACTATAAAAGTCTGTTTCTGTATCTGGTATGATACTAAATAATTATATGTGCTTGTAATTTATGAATACATCTAAAATATAAATATAATATAAGATATTGGAAATTAATGTTGAACAGAGAAGCATTAATTAATGTCCAATCAATAAATTGTAATATAATGATCAACAAAAATAAATCGAATATATTAGGATTATTAATAGTGGTAAAATCTAATAAAAAAAATATTTTAGTTTTTTAATGAAACACTAAAACCCAATACTCACCAAAGTAAAACCCAAAAATACTCTGCAAAATATGATGCAATAGTAGCCAATTTTTGCTGCCATAGGGGTCAATAAGGTAACCATAGACGCCAATAGCATGGAGTAGCCGAATACCGGTCGAGCGCCGATCATTTCGGCCATACGACCGCCTGGCAATTCCGTAAGGACGTAACCCCAAAAGAAGCTGCCCAGTATTATATTCTGTTCGTATTCAGACCAATTAAATTTAATTTCACCAGGTGACTTTGAAAGAGTCAAATTCAAGGAGCTCTGAAAAAAACATTTTTATTAAATATTTCAAAGTACAAATAATGATTCATACAGATAATACACAACATTATTGATTTATAAAAATAGTTATATCTTAATCAGAATATCCATTAAAATATTATGTTCTTTCATTCTAAATTAGTTTACACTAATTACTCTGTAATTAAGCTATTAAATTAATATTATTTCAATAGTTTTAAAAACGTATTAGTATATGAAATAGAAATGTTCTTATATATTGGGTATTACAGAAAACTAACTATTGATATATCATTTTGAATTAGGATTTCGTTTTTTTTAATTTTTTTTTTTTTTTATTATTTATTTGTAGCTTGATGGACGATGAGACGATGAGATATGACAATGAAACGTAATAACAATGAATGTCACTCATCTTATTACGCAAAAATTAGATACCGTTCATTGCACGTTTATAATTATCTACAGTTAAAACCATTAATCGAAATAACTGTCAAATCATTCTTTAATATTTTAATGATATGTTTACATGTCCTAATCGTAAAAATATGCAAATTATTTTATTTATTCAAACTAAAAATTTACTCTATCATATCTTTGATTTTATGCATAATTTATCAGTAAAATATCTAATAAAATCACTATTATTTAAACAACAATATTACTTAATCAATCAGCAATTACTAAATAATATAATTATATTAAATCATTATACTAAATTTTATTAGCATTTACGTGAAAAAAAAAGGTGATAATTGGCTACAAGTCTACTGTCAGCAAAATATTTTAAATGTACCCTCAAAAATAACGAAAATTTAATTATAATTTTTTTATTAATTATTAAATGTAAATGTTAATAAAATGATTTATTTATTCTCAAAAACTTATATTTTTCTACGTGCTTATTTTTACTAATACAATTTCAAGCCTTATTTTACGCGATAAGTACTCAAATTTCGGAGATAAAATATTTTCATCATACTTTTCGTCTTTTTCCGTATGTAAAAATATAACGAATAAAATAAACAATAAGTATACTATTAATTCTAATTTTCTGTATTATAATTTTCTGGATTTCACATATTCATTCGCCTAAAAAAGAACACTCATATTTAGATACTCATTTCAAGATTTTACATATGTCAGTGTGTATTCCAGCCTATACGAGAATAGTGAAAAATAATAGTACCTATAGACATAGTATAAACTGAATTTAACTTTACAATAATTATATCATTAATTATTATTAAAAAACTTCATCTGCGAGATAATTTGCTATTCGATATATTCAGACTACACTAAAAATATGTAAAAAAAATAATAAATAATGAAATTATTCGTCATCGGCTTATCATCTAAATGTAAATTGTGACATATATGTTCCTAGAGTCATATTTTTCTCTTTTTGGTCAAAAATAAATCAAAGTTGACGATACGGTTGATCTCAAATTAAATTTGCTATTTTCATTACATTGTCTTTTTTATTAATTAACTTGTTAAAGATATACCAGTTCATTTTCATTGCTACCAAAGTAAATCGTACACGACTATAAAAAATAATACACTAAAAACAAACAAATAAATCATCTTAAACCAAAAATCATGGTCGTATAAAATAGCATAGATAACCATAATATTATTTATCAATGGTATAAAAGTCATAATAATCAATCAAATAAAATAAAAATGTTAAAGTTAGTTGCTATAATATGAGCGTATTGCAGAAATTAATAATTATTCAATGGAATGAAAACAATATACTTGTCGCGATTACTTCACTCTATTAAATTATTTTAAAAATAGGTGTTTAAAACTTACTTTACTTACAAATAGGTTATGTCGTAACTAGAGGTAAGCAAAATGAAAGGTTGTCAAGGACGCTGTGAAGGAAGGAGGCACATTTGAGTTAAATTGAAATTGTTTTTTATCTCGTATAAAATAAGTGCCAAAAAAAATTCTACAAGAGCATTAAGGAGGGTAGTTACGGCAGTATAAATAGGTAATGAAAATAAATATAAGTTACTTGAATTGATATTTTAATTTCAACAAGCATATTTTTAAATAAATTACACGTTAAAGGATAAACTATTAAAAAAAATAGAAACATCAGGTTTTTTTAATTATTATTAAAAATCAAAAATGTAATTATATCACTAAAGGAAGTAAGAAAGCAATACAAAGTAGAACTAGATTTCTCGAAAATATATGCTACCTAATGAATATAATATATATATATATATATTAAATACCAATATATAAAATATAAATTGTGTATACGTTTAAATAAACCGTGATAATTTCATAAACTAATTTTGAATTAGAATATTTATTAGAATAACACAAAAATATAATATCTAAATGGTTTAGAGTATACGTATAGTATAGATCTACTTTAAATTTGAAAATATGCTAAATCTTATAAAATTAAAATTGTACCAATGCTAATTTTTCTTCGTTGACTTAATATTTAATTGAAACTTCTGCTGTATAAAGAAAAATTAATAATCCTATTACGAACAATTTAGTAAAACATTGTATAATGATTTCAAAACGCACGTACATTTAACCCAGAATTATTATATAAGCAAAATTATTTTCCACTTTTATCAAATAATATAATTCTAATATGCATGTGTAAGCTGAAAAATTAATTTCATATTGTTTAGAATTCAACAGATTAAATAGAACATAATTAATGATTATTCAATTTTTGTATATGATATATACAATCATTACATCGAAAATATTAAAAAATACAACTATATAATTCAAATGATAAATGTTAAACAGCAGCTGGTTGAGTTCCAAAAACTTCAAAACGGACGATCATGAAAAATTACTGATATATCAGTAGTGTTGTTTTGTGATGCCATATAACATTTTTGAATAATACTGTTTTAACAGTACTCTGAAAACCGACCGAAAAGAGACACTACTGCTATAGCAGTGTTTTTTTCAATAATACCATATGAATGACCAAGTTGTACTATCTACATCAGTATAAGGCGACATTGGGCACAGATAAAATAAGGCAGATATAATTCATCTATAATATTTATATTATAAATATATATTAATTTCCAAATGTTAAATATGGTATATTTTTTA
Organism: Sipha flava; assembly: GCF_003268045.1. Taxonomy (NCBI): domain Eukaryota; kingdom Metazoa; phylum Arthropoda; class Insecta; order Hemiptera; family Aphididae; genus Sipha; species Sipha flava. The sequence goes on from NW_020271745.1 coordinate 735,565, forward strand.
ATAATTATTAATTATAACTCACATATAAGGAACGAATATGTGAGAGGTTGTATTGATGTAGCGTTTATAGTGGACATGATGAGATAAAATAGACTGAGATGGTTTGGACATGATATGAGACAAGAGGAAACAAATACAGTAAGGCTTGTTATGAAAATGAACGTTGAAGGGAAAAGAGGAAAAGAGGAAGACTAAAAAATAAATGGTCAGATACGATTGAGAATGATATGAGGACCGTTAGTGTGCATCGGAGATGTAGAAAATCGAGACGAGCGGAGGTTTAAGACAAGGGTGGCCGAACCCATATAGTTGGATATAGTCGGGAAAAAGCGAACGAGAAGAAGAAGAATAATAATTATTAATTATTTATTTATTTTTCATTGTTTGCACAAAAAATCTATTAGGTTAGAAATATAAATATAGTATCTCTGCAATAACAGTATAACATTTTTGTCATATGTACATCAAATATTTGATGTAATGGGATACTACTGCTATAGCAGTACTAAAAAAACTTCTGCTATGGCTAGTAGCGTGATGAAAGGGATTTTAAGACGCCCAGCGTCATAGTGAAAATGTTATGGGCGGGTGGGGTTGTGTGATTAGTTTAGATGTGTAAGGATTTTGGACGAATACACACTTAGCGAATTTTCAAGTTTAAATATACCACTAACACAAAAGACGAATGCAGCGGAATACACTATAGTCGATAAAAATATAACACATGACAATTACATCAAAAACTCTGTATTGTTTAAATTAATTTTAGTTGATTTCAACATAAAAGAGGAAAAAGTCTATTAGAATTTGCTAATCTGAAATTTGAATTGGCAAAATATAAATACGTACGTAATTCAACCGTTAATAATTTTTAGTCTTCTTCAATTTATATTTTTAAAAAAATATCAAGGATGGTGTGCTTGGGAAAGAAGTGGGTGGATAGGTATTGAAATACATGTTGTACATCATGGTTTTTAAATGTTCACCGTGCCAATAACTATGGCAGTACTAAAACATTGATTTATTTAGGTATGTTTTATATAATCATTGATAATCCTCACTGTCTGTCAATGTGTATGTTATATGATAATGCAAGTCGAAATGTTAAATATAAATTCTCAGTTTTTCAATATATTACTGATTTTGAAGATCTATTGGAAGAATTAAATTATGTTAAATCTATTGCCATTATTGGTGATGGTGTTATGTGTATGTACGCTGATCGGCCGTTGACCGTAAAATTACCTATTAAACACGTAAGAGGGTACGGGCGCGAACAAGTCTATAAATTGTTGATGTTGTATAATTTAAAATCTAAAACATTAAAATTATAGAAAATTGTATCTTTGAGGGATTTTTTTAAATATATCATTTATCGTACACTTGTTCTGATAAATATTTATATATATGTATGTATATAAGTAATATTTTTTTACCGTATAACATTATACCCGATGTTACACTTATCCAATCATAACTTATAGCTTAACATTATTTATTAGGTAATAAATAATTATGATATATTTGCATGATTATAAGGAAAAATTGATGGTGGGAATTATCATGTATCGATATCAAAATATCGAAGGACATGCAACAGCAAAAATAAATCAAATAAAAATAGGGCAAATTTAAATATAACGTGTTCCAATGACCTAAATTATTACTGATAACTAATAAGTGATAAACTGCGTTTTCTTCTCCCCTCGAGTTCGGTGAAACTCTACATTATTTAGGATACAATATTAATTGTAAATAATTATTTATTAAGAATAGTATTAATCCCCCATAAATCGTTTAGTTTTAATGAAATACATTTAATACATTACTACTACACCCTAAGGTTTATTAGATTGATGGACAAAATATAACCTGTAATTACACGGTGTCCTTTACAATTGTAAACATTCGTGCTTCATTTGATCTGCATTTAAGTATGCTTTATCAAGTAGCATTCACTTATTAATCATAATAATTATTATATAATGAGTAATTGATTTCTACCATAGCATATCGACAATAGTAGTAGAGGTTATACTATTGCATAAGTGAAAACGCAGTACTACATGATTGAGTGCAGTGTTATACGTTATCAATACAATTTACTTCAAAAAACGATATTGCATTAAACATTATACGCACAGTGCCTGTTCTTCAAAATGTTTACGTGTTTATGATTAGCAGTTCATTTTAAAAACATTATTATTATTGTTATTATTTTTAATATGCAATCATTAGTAATACTCATTCTACATTATTGTTATTGGGAACACTATAATGCTGTAGGTGATTTAAATGCAGATAATAAAATATTTTTTCCGTTCACTGACGTAACTTATGGTTCATTTAATTTAAAATTATTCGCGTGGAACACATTAATTGAAATGTGATACTTCGTAGAATAGACCGCTGCATACTGGCATGAGTTGATAACTTAGGTACCTACTATAAATCACCTATCAAGAAATAAAATAAATAATAATAATTCACAATTAGTACACTTATAAACCAAAGCGTACTTTGATCACAATTATACTATGTTAATCTTTGGTTTATCATCATTACGTTTCCAAAATAATACAACATGAAATAAAACTAATTCAAAAATGTGGCAATAAGTTCCGTTTTAAACGTCTATTCATATTCTTAAATTTTTTAAATACGTGATTTATTTGCAAATATTTTTTCAGAGTCAATAATATTAAAAATATCCAGTTATGTTTACGTCAAAATTCAAGATTAACAGAAACAAAATTCTTAATCTTTAATTTTTTTTTTTTGTTTTCTTTTTAAAAAAAAACCATCTACGTTTTCTTTTATAAATACTATAATACCTACTAATGCTCATTAAAACGATAACTTAGAATATTAATTGATATACCTACAATCGTTAAAAATTAAATTCATTCTAATGACTTTAAAAGAAATTGGAAAATTTTCTTCTATAAAACTTCAGACTAAAATTTGAACTTTATAAGGAACTAACTGAGTATTTACTGTGCTTACTGTATGATTAATGAAGTCAGATAAAATAAAAATATCACTGAGTTATGTATAAGGCAAATAAAATGAAACCACGCATTAAGTACGAAAAAAATGATTAATTTGATGGTTCCAAAGGTCCATTAAAGTTACAGTTTTTCTTTTAACGTAGTAGTAAATGAATAACATGTATTATAAGTTACATCACCGCGAAGAAAATTATCCAGTAGTTACACCCTTGACAGTAGCTTGCAGAGTATAGAAACGTATTCTGGTATAAAATCGTTAAATAATAATGGCATTTAATTATTTAAAAATCTGTTGTTAATATCGGTTATCTGTTTTCGAAATGTTTAAATATACTGATTACACTTTTTATGTATTACTCAGTTGAGGAAATTCAACAATGAACCTTGTAAACCTAACCTAGGGTCAATATTAGTATGGTTTGATTACAATTAAAGAAAATGAAGCTTACAGTTTCGACGTTTGTTGTAACGCTGAGACAAACAAAACAAAATCAAGGTAACGATGAATGAACAAGGAAAATTTATGTTTAATGTAAAGCGATGGAATTCCGACGGTTAATAATTATTATAATATTATCAAAATGTTAAAATTCCATTATAAAACATACTTGTTTTTGTTATTATTTCATCGTGCATATTAAATAATTTATACATTTTCACTACAGTATTTATATATGTACTCAAAACGATAATCTATGGTAAAATCTATGGTATAATTCAAATATTATTATTTAATAATAACAACCGACACTCAAAAATGGTACTTAAGTCAAATCGATATAATCATTCGGGACCAAGATTAATCAATTTTTACATAATATTACGATACGAATGATATAGTAATTTAATTAAATAAACTGGAAAATGTTTTCAATAGACTAACAAAAATAGAATAAGATTATAAGAATATCGTCATAAAAAAAAAACCAATGTTTTTGATTTGATACGCGTCCAAAAACTTTCAAATTTCGTGCCAATGATATAAACGCATAAGCATCAACAATATGGTGTTTTCGTAAAATGAAATGAAATTCAAGGTCAGTGTTAATGCATGTCAGAATCAATTATGGTTTAAAATTTTATTGATAAAAATTAGTAAAAACAGAATTAATAACACGGAATAAATTTGAATTGCATTGGTAGTATCGACGAAATTCTACCACTGGAACTTTACTTGAATTCTACCGTTGCTGTGATTAAGCTAAATATCACAACTATTTACACAGTTCAAAGTTGTGTATAATATTGCGAAATGAAACCATCTAGAATCTAACTATTACCATAGTCTAACAATGGTATAGTTTTATTACGACGTATAAAATCGTATAATAATTGTATACCCATAATACGTTAAATGAAATGTACTTACATTGGTGTTATTTAAAGCAGGTATTGAAAAATTGGTGTTTTGTTGTTCTATTGAAACATTTTGTTTCTGAGGTACCATATCTACGATAGCAATAGTGAAGTTGACTCGTAACATATAATTGACCATAAATCCAAATAGAACCATGGTATTTAATATCCGTGAACAGCTCATCGACGCTTTATAGAATAATTCATTTTTAACATAAGTTATAGAGATTCATACATAATAGGTATATCATATTTAAACCTTTATAAACAGTATACTTACGAGTTTTTTTGTTCACCAAACCAGTATCGACGGTGACAGTTTCTTCTTTTTTCATTTTTTTTTTTTTTTTTTTAATTGATCAGCTTATTGTATAAAAAAAGAAATCGATCACTTCAATCCTAAAAACATTACACAAAGTTAGTTGTTATGAAATTAATTCATCAATAAATATTAAATCATTTTACATATTTTGTATAATATTAATGATAATCAAATAAAAATTGTTTAAAGATTAAAGTAATGATAGCTTAAAATGTATTTATGCTGTATTTTTGTTCAATAATAATATTCTTATGTATCTCCGAAAATTTTTTTAGCTTGAATTAAATTATCTTTAAAAATTAACTTCAAATAAATTTTTATAATTTGCCAAATTTAAAACGTCAAGATTTATCTATTTGAAATATTCTAAAATTAATCAATTAATTTTTGTGTTGAAAGTTGATAAACAAATTTAACACTAATCCTACTTCTTGATCTAGTAAAATTATAAAATTTCCTGCAGTCGTTTTGATATCAATAAATAACACAATTCATTAATAATTGAACATAGATTCATAACTTTTTAAATACTCATTAGTATTATTAGAATTATTAGTATTAGTAAGTTTTATAAATATTTATGCTACTATATAACAGTGTTTATTTAAAAAAAATTAGTAACATAAAAGCCTTTTACAGGTAAAATACGACATTGCAGTAAATTTTATTTAATTAAAGTAATTTATGGCAAAAATGTAAGAAAATCAATAATTTAAAAACTAAAAAATTGATTAAATATTCAAATGTTGTTCAATTTTTTTAAGAATTTTATTTTATTTTCCCGTACATATGACAACTAAAATTTTACTTCATTGTTATTATTTATTATTTACTAAAAGAAAATTTTCTATATACGATATAAAATTTACAAAATAAAAATAATTGGTTTTACTTTTAACGTAAAGTAGCAATAACACACTGTTGCGATAAGCCCATTACTTAATGATTTGTACTATGGACCACACCGACAGAAGAATCGACCAAAGAAGTACATAGATTAGGAACATAATATTTTTAGAAGAATATAATAATAATACAAAAACAGTATTCATCGTTTCAAGTTCAATGTAGAAAGTCGATTTGTTATATTTACACGAAAAAGCTAGGTCAACTTCCACAACACTAATTCTTTCCGTCAGTGTGTCACAAAGAAAATCAATACAAATTAAATTCAATGTTATTTGAAATAATAACGCAAACAAATGTAAAATTTATATTGTTTATATTTATTCAATGTTCGAGTGCAATTTACGTTTTTTATATTGTTTTTGCAAAAAATGAATTATCCTCTTTATACAATTTTTGCAATGTTATTTTCTTGTGTCTACTCTATACGAGTTTTCTATATTTTATTTACATTTTAATTTGTCGAAGCCATACAACAAAATACACACTGTTTCTAAAATACGAAAGCAATTATTATTGTTCGATATCGTTTAAAGTTTTTAAACAAAATCGGTACAAATTACAAATTAATTTACCATTTATAGACAACATTAATGAGTTAAAATGCATTACATTTTGAACTATTGACACTTAATTTTTATAGAAAATCCATTACTAAGTGTAAACATTCTATCAAGAAATTTTAATAATGTTGATTGAAATAAAATTGACCACCATAGCTATAATTTAAATGATTTTACAGTTATAGATTACGAATAGATCGAGGGAATTATACGAGTATAATAGATTTACAACGATTTGTTCAGCAATCAATTTTTTTCATCTTTAGTAATTTTTAAAGTTGTCACGAAAGAAAAACATTTTCAACAGCTCATAGATCTAATTTTTACGCCTAAATAATACGAAAATTGTTATTAAAATTGTACACATATTTCAGATAAGGTAACTGTCATAAAATTGCAGAAAATTTTATATTATAAAACTTCTATTTTAGTCTAAAGTTAGTGAAATGAGACGCGATTCCTAAAGATTAGAACCAGACAACTTTTCGTATTTAATTCGATACAAAAATTAACATTTTCAAACTACACAATGACAAGTGTACGTTTATATAAATTAACATTAAGCTGTTGAAATGTTTTCATGTGTAATAGGTGTAACATTAATGTACTTACGTGTTATTTTAGAACTATTACATATTATTTTATTTATGTTATTACGTAATTATTTTACCATGCAATTTTTTTTCTATTAAATTAATATTATAAAATGTATAGTATAAATTATGATTTAAAAATTTAACCAGAAGAAGAAGAAGAAGATAAATTATGATTATATAAAAGATTTTTAATACTTATTGGATAACTAATAAATTCCTTTAAGATCAATAAAACTTACTTTTGTAGTTACTTACAAAATATAAGATCAATAAAACTTATATTTTGTAAGTAACTACAAATGACAAACATATGTCGTATTTCAAACTATTCTAGTTTCAAAAATAAAAAATTAAAACAAATGAAAATGTATTGATTAAATATTTAATACCTATATATAAACAACTACGTATTTTGTAAAAGCAAAAAGTAGCATTTTTTTTTTATAGATAGACAAATATTTTATTATTACAACCGGAATCAATTTATACTATACTATATACTTAATATACTTATTGTATTAGTAATTAATTCCATTTGTACAACTAAGAAATAATTACTAGTTAAAAACTAAAAAAATGATTTGTAGATATGCAACGGTATTAATATACCAAATAAGAAGAATAAATTATTAAAGCAATACGTTATTCTGTGAAAAATTAATTAAAATGTTTCATGTGACATTTTCTGTACATGAAATTTTCCAAATATATTTCATATTAATTTCAATGTATGTCTGAAGATCTGAAGTATCTTTGAGTAGTTCGATTAGATATGAAATATTCATAAAATAAAATCCCAATAAATTATATAATGCAATTTATAAAATGGATTAATACTAAAATTTAGAGTGAATGATTTTAATCAAAAAATATTCTTAAGTATTTGTACGCAAAAAGAAAAAAATGTATGATTTTTAAAAACACGATTCAGACCGCAGATCTGCTTGATAGTAATTTAATATATACAAAATATGAATTATTGACAATTAGATATACTCGTTAAATTTATCATTAAACCAGCTATATTCTATCAAATCTTAATTACGATGATATCATAAGTAAAATATATACCATACAACAATATAAAGTGCTATAAAAAGTCTCATACATTTTATAAAGTTAAAAAAACTTTGTAAAGTTGAAACCCCGAATAGATTTTAAACAATTGTTGTAAAGCATTTATATTTTAATTATGTTATATATTTCACGTAAACGGTTTATTTTTCGTTTTATGTTTTTATAATTTCGATTATAAGTCAGAGTTGGACAAGATACTGAGGCTGGTGACATTAGAATTAGTAAATTTATTATAATGATCAATAGTGGTGCAAGAGAAACTTGCCTAGAGGCGTACGTCTTAACCGGATTTTAATGTAATTTGAATATTAAAAAACATATATAGTTATTAAAATTAAGAAATATTCGTTTATTCAAACATAAATGAAAATATTTTATGTTGTTCATCAAAATTTGTATTAAATTATTATTATTAGCACTCAAAATTGAAATATGTACTGTCCCACGAAACTTATTAATTTAAAATGGTGAGTTAATGGCTACAAAAATGCATCATTTTTATTTTAGGTGGAATAAGACCAGTGGAAAAAATTGCCGGCGACTAAAATTCAAATAATAAAACACGATCATGATGAATGAATAATGATGGTGTAGTAATGAAGATAATCCTATTTTCGTTAGTACATATAGTTGAGCTCTTTAATTAAAATTAATATGTCCAACAAAAATTGTTACCAATTATTAAAATTAAATGTTCTTTAAGCCCCAATTCAACTAAATTGTTTTATATCCAAGCCCACTTAAATTAAATTATTTGCTGTATAGAAAATATTTTTAAAATAAAATATTATTTTAATAAAATAAATAATAAGGTCACATTTTTACATTAATTGATTTCTTTAAATATGATTTAGATGATCAGCAGAAAAATAATACTTAGATATATCAAACGTTGTATGTAATCAAAAATAACTACTTACATTTTTTTATCAAATTAATTTTTTCTTAATATTCATTTTTTATTATTAAATAAAGCAACAAACGGTATGTGTTATACTTATTATAGTTTATAAATTGAGAAAATAAAATATTTAAAATAATTAGGTATTCATTTTAGAACGATGTTTATTGTTTATTTCATATATTAATCATTAATGAATTGTGTTATGATAAGTTTTTCTAGATTTTTAGGTCAATGTTATTCTAAATAGATTTTATTTGATAACAAGTACAAGTTTGAATATATACAATGTAAATCGAACGCGCATATTTTGGTAGAATAAATCAAAAATCATACTGTGAATATTATTTAATATAGATTTTTTTTATAAACTGTTATTAGTTTAAAGATGTTCCGCTTAGTGTTAAATAAAAAGTAAACCGACTGTTACCGAATATATAAACACCTGTATGTACTCGGTAACAATCGGTTTTCACATCCAAAAGAAAAAGAAAAAGAACAAAGCCATTAAATGACTACAAAATAAATACAAAAAATATAAAATAAATAAGTAGGTACTTGAAAAAATAACCTTTCGTCGATATGTTATCTACAACATTATTGTTTGCAACAGTTAATCTCGTTTGTATTTGCATAATTATATTTTACAGACAAATATGAAATTTTATAAAATGTTTTATTTATATATTAATTATTATAATATGTAACGTGTAAATCATATGTTACTTTGTGAGATGTAATCGTAAACAGCTAATCAAACGTACTATTACCACAAGATTTTCAAGCATTGGAACTTACCAGTTTGAAAACTTGCCGTTAATCTAAATTTTTAAAGTACTTCCAACGATTAACATATTCAAAACGATAATGTGTACGCTACAGTGCCGTAAAAACCGGGTGTGCAGCAGATGCATTGCACTATATTCATTATGGGGCCTCAAAAAATCAAATGCTCAAAAACGTTTGATGATTAGGGACTTCATGGTTTTGATTCGCTCACGGGCCACGCGAGTGGTCTAGCTACGGCACTGGTACTCTAAGAACATTAATAATATAAAATATTATACGGGATCGTAGGATATACAGTTGTGATCGTGATCAATTATTTTCAAAATAAATTAAGACTCGACGATTAAAATTAAAAATAATTAATCGAAAAACATTCAAACAAAAAGATCTAGTGTGGTATGTACCACACTAGATGTGTGTCTGTAATATGTACCAAGTAGCTGCGTGAATGTCAGCAGTTGGGTTTTTCTGATTTAAACGTATTAGCGTGTATTTATTTCGAATTTACAGATCTGACTAAAAGCAGCGTGCGAATCGGCATGCAAATGGTCGTGCAAAAACGCTATTATTACGCGTGTGACCATGAAAAATGAGGAGTAGAAAAATTATCGGACCCAAGACGCCTACACACTCACACAAGCAATTTCAGCCCGAGTATTAAACACACATGGCCGATCGTAAAAAAGAAAAAAATTGTTTAAAATATTTCAGGACGTTAACAAAATTCGCAATACAATAACTAACTAGTATAAAAAAGTATACACGAACGGTCGAACTTGTTAAACGTAACGTTTCTCTGGGAAATCTCTTTTCGCGTACGGTTCAAATCGAATCTTGAGCGATTCTAATTAGAAACCGATGATGTTCAATTCAATCGTTCACCGTTGCCTTCAGGTTCGATTTGTGCTATGCGCACGATCAGTGATACAGCGGTTATTTCTTGTAAACTATCCACTAATCGCACGGGCGAGATAAATTTCGACACAGATTTTCTATTGCGTGCCGAAAAAAAACAATAAAATGAAAAAATACGTTACGTACTTCGAACGTGCAGCGGTGTTTGTGCACTCCCCGACCGTCGCGGAGCGGAGACGTGTCCGACCGCGGTTCTGTGAAAGGGATGGGGAAAAAAACTGATCGGCAGTCCTTTGGCGATTTCGTGCGCCCGTGATCTCCAACTCTCCAACCGTGCGGATCGGTCGACGGCCGGGCGGTGGTCGTGGGTACACGCGCGAGAGACGACGACGACGAGCGGTGGTGCCGCGAAAAAAACCAAAACTAAAACTGAGAAGATCTTCGACACGAGTACGAAATAACGAGCGGGGGGTGGGGAGCGAGAAAGGAGTATGGAAAAAAAAAAAATCGAAAAAAAAAAAAAAACCGATTTATCACGAGACAACGGACCGCGTTCGGGTGCGCGCGCACGACAACCAGCACACGTGTGTTGCGCCCGGTCATATATGACCAGTGGACGGCGGACGACGCGCGCCACGGGATTCGCGCGCGCAACGAAGACGGTGACGCACGACGTCGTCCGGCGACCGGCACGGGAACGACCGACGACGGCGACGGGTCGGCGACTGAAACGCGTCGTCGCCCCGCGGCGACCGCGAACAGGTGCGCTCGTCGTCGCCGCCGCCAGTAGCTCATGAGACGTTAGCCAGTTGTCGACGACGTACCGTTCGCGTGCGCGCGCGCGTTTACCGGTTCCCGTCGAAAACCATGCGTGCGTCTGGATTTCCTAACCGCCGCGTGCGCGCGGTAAATTTTAAACGATCGTGACTTGGACAATCGTTCCTCCTATTATTATCTATGAAAAGAAAATTAATTCTGATCACAGTATACCTATTAATAATTTAATATTTAAAATACTAAAATGGTCGAAATAATCGTTTTAAAAATGTTGGATCGCAACGATTGCCGTGCGCGTATGCCATAAGTGACGATATCCACCGCCCGCCGTTTTCGGACACGAAAATCGTCGTCGCCCACCCGCTTCTTTATATAATATTGTATATATTATGGTATCCTGCAACCGTATGGACACACCGCGTCGTACGAACGTATAAATATTTATACATACTTTTTTCCAAACTAATCTGCTATTGTATACCAGCAATTGGATAATAATGAAATAATAATATCAAAAATTAATGGTACAGGAATAGACCAACAGTTTTTCATATTGTCGCCCAAAAGTCGCCTCTAACCGAGATCATCGTGACGCACCGCGGGGTTCGATTTCAAATGTTGCAGAAACTGTACGCATTCGGCACAAGCCAATCGGTATTCGTTCACGCGACTCCCAATGTTTTTTTTTTATTGCACACAAACATTTCGTAGAACACCGTGTGTGTGCGTGTGTGTGCGTGTGTGTGTGCCCATGTGAAAAAGGGGGGAAAAACGGTTATAAAAGTGCCACGTGGAGCTGCACCGCTATTCCGCTATATTTGAATTATTCTGCGTATATTCTATAAATATAAGTTGAACGCCTCGCGGACGAAACGAACGCTGCCGACGGGACACCGGTCGCTGACACTGGTCGTGGCTTACGACCGCGGTGGTACTGCTTGACACGGGACGATTAAACGGTGAAAAAAAAAATAAAAGAATAAAACCTGTTATATTTAGTTATACCGTGCCGAGTACAAAAAACCCGTGGTCGCCGACGAGTTCATTTCACATCGATTTTTTCGCGCATATCTGTACCGATGTGGCTATCGCTGCGATATCGTTTTCGGCAAGTCTCTCGGGAAATTTCGAAACGAAATCGTTTCGTAAACACTGACCGCGTTTCGTTGGACGTGGCTTTATTTTTTTTTTAAATAAAACGTTTCTGACTGAACGCGATAACTCGTCGAAACGTAGGAATAATCCACATCGAACCGCATGTAAAATTTAAACCTCTACGACGTATTTCGAGAACGAACTTGTCATGGGGGGGGTAATCCGTTCCTCCCCCTCCACCCGTCACGTGTTCTCATATAAATAATCATTAGTTGTAGAACTCCAATGCGAATCAAACAATAATGTATGTACGCTTTGCCGTCAACAACGGCTACGATAACCAGGGTAACGCACGAGCTATAAAATGTTACGACGACCTGGTCTTATCGTCCGAGAACACGGAACACGAGTTTCTTAGTGTTTTTTTTTTTTTTTTTTTGTTTTCTCGTAGAGTATACGATTTCTTCTCCGACAGCGGTTTGTTTTCTAATTTCGAACACGATTCAGATGAAAAATAAACACGTGACGTCTGTGTTTTTGCGCACGCGCGACCGCGTTATCAAACGATTCACACGTATAACAAAACATTTATTTATTTTTTATAATTTTTATTATAATTATTATTACAATTTCTTACGCTCTACGCGTAAACTTGACGATTTTTTTTGTTGTTAATATTCATATTTGTACGTGTATAACGCATAGTATATGTTCCACGAGGATTTACTAACTGGAATTCTTTAACGGCAATTCAAATATTTAAATTGTGTTTTTTTTATTTTTTTTATAATACATCATATTGCGCCCAATCACATGGGTCTTCGTCCTTTTTTTTTATACGGAAGACCGCTCCGAATTACATTGTACGTCTTAATGAAAATCAAATCACGTAAAAAACCCATGAATGTGACTCGCGTTTCGTTTAATGAGAAGTGAATGTGTACAACATAATATTATTATAATTATATATAATTTTAGAAATTGATAGTCTGCAGACGTTTTAAGTGCATAGCCTGTATATTACCGTAAATAATTGTTGTACAATCGAAATGAGGGAAAACGCATGCCGTTCAGCTGTGGGATTATTATCAAATATGGCTTAGGAATCATTTTGATTTGAATAAATAATAAATGAAAATAAATATTTTAACAAATAATGTCTGTTGTAATAATTTATATATTTTTTCCTCTTTGGACACTCTGTATAGTTCAGGTATTACGAACACAATGTACGGATGTACAGTAAAAATACCAACGCAGCTGCGGCATTTCGGTTGAAAAACACCTCGTGTTTATTATGTATGTATACGCGTCACACTCAATTGGTAGAGCAGCGGGGCACGGATGAACGAAGGTTAGGATGTTATGTAGTAAATACGTCTTTTTTGCCGTGAACGTTTCCACGTGAAACAATAACGTTCAACTACTGTACACTGTGTACCCGTGTGCGTATGTTTGTTACAATACTGTTTCCCACCCACTGTTCTTTAATATACATATAGTGTTCAAGTCTTGTCCCCACGAGGCCCCATATGGTAGTAAAGTGGCGTGTCGATTCTAGAAAAAGTAAAATAAACTACGTATTTTTTTTTCATTTTAATTTTTGCCAAAATAATTTACATAATAATATACATTTGATTTTTTTTCTACTCCGAATCGCTTACAACAAATACTATCATAAATGTGCACGGTACATGTTTGGAAAAAACAATTCTTATTCCTTACATTTTTTAACGGTTTATAGTTATTTATCTTAAATAAAAGTAGGAGAAGGATTATAAAGTAAGTAATATATAATATATTTACGGCATTATATAATAATATATATATATATTATGTGTTCAGAATAAGTCTGAAGTAATAATTACATGTATATTTTACCAATCGACTGGGAGGTAAAGGTATTATAATGCATTTTGAACAAGAAGACGGTCGAGGTCTGTGGTAAGGAGAGATAATAAAGGGGTAATTAACTGTCTAAATTCGTTTAGAAAATTGACATATAAGAATTGACATTTGAATTGGTATCAGGATTTTGACCGGATGCTACCTGGGAATAGGCCCGAACGGGTGGGTTTGAATCAGGAGGATGCTGCTGGGTGACTGTATAATTATTAATATTATTAGTACAACCTATATTATAGTTGGTTTGGATGAGATGATTGCGGTTGGCTTGCGGAATCGTTGGAGGTCGTTGTAGATGCGGCACCTCTTATAGTTTGCTGGATGTTCTCCTCCACAGAGAGCGCATTTGGCAGGTAATTCGCTTGATTTGCCCCAGTTGGAGAGGTCTGTCTATACGCAGTCGATTAGACCAACTCTGTCGTTATCATTTTGTTATTATCAAAAATAAAATTGTTGTCATAAATATAATTCTATCATCAATTATAAATTTATAATAAATTAATTACATTATTTTATTTGTTACAATGTAATATTAAGATATAAATTACACAGATCTTTAGATTTGTGATGAAGTCCATTTACACATTCAAAATAAATGTGCTGTTTAATTTATCATGATAAAATGGACAGTCCATACATTTAATTGGCAACTCTCCACGCTCAAGCGAAAATCTGTACTTAGATTTTTCTCCTGTCACGCAACACATTTTAATATTACTGATTCATATTTTAAAAATTCAATAAATAACTATCTAAACATTCATACTTAATTTAATAAATTACCTTCATATTTCACCAACTTTGCCATAACATAACCAAAACCTAATTCTGATAAACGTGTAGTAAATAAATTTAAACCATTAGTTTCTCCTTGAAGAGAAATATTATTCACTATACAATAATTATTAAATCAACTCGAATAATCAAAAATAGTTTTAAAAGCGTTAGAAGTTTTTAAAAATGTTTTAATTAAAGAGTTAACTACTACATAATAAGTTTACTTAAATGGAGATCTAATTGTCTATTATTTGACTATTTAGGTAAGATAAACGGTTAATTAGTAAATGAATTTTAATGTATAGTTTAGGCACCTATATTACATTTTTAAATTCTTTATAGTACTATTGTTACATAACTATAAATTTTAATTGCAGGTCACATCTATGTTCTTATACCTACCTATTCTTATATTAAAAAATTAAGCACGTATAAATTATAAATAAATAAATACAGGAAAAACAATTAATATTGAGAACAACTTGGCTGCCTACATTATTTAACAATACAATTTTGAATTTATATCTTAATATTACATTGTAACAAATAAAATAATGTAATTAATTTATTATAAATAGATTTATAATTGATGATAAAATTATATTTATAACAATTTTATTTTTGATAACAACAAAACGGCGTTGTTCTAATCAACTGCGTATATATAGACAGACCCAATTGGGGGAAGGATGATTACTTCCACAGCAGACACATCTGGGAGGGTATGAGTAATATTTCTTAGAGTAGCCATAGTCTTGGTAGTTATGGCACTGGATAACGTTCCTATGTTTATGAGGTTCCTCGATTTTAATTTTTGTATGCAGGAGTAACGTTATTTCAAAGATATCATTATTGATTTCGGCTGGTTCGAGGTCAACAAAGAAAATTGGAAGTTTATTCTTAGTCGTTTTTTTGAAGAACGTTTGTACCTGTCGGACTGAGAATCCAATTTCTTCGATTGCTACTCCAATTTCGATAGTTGGAGTGGAAGGGTGGAGATTGCGAATTACTACTCGAAAGGCTTTATCCTCACGAGATTGATAAATATGATACTGAACTTCATTATCTCTTAGAAAGTGAATTATATTACGATACGATTCGGAGTCGGATGTTTATATTTTTAGATATTTATTGAGGATTTAAAGATAAATTTATCTGCACCTATCAGTTTGATAAGTTCATTGCGGAGACCAATAAAATTTAATATACCACGGACAAAGATTGGTGGTGGAAGTTTCATTTTAGTGCTTTGGGAATCAACAGGAGGTAAATTTTCATTTGAAATATAATCATTTGTAAGAGTTACCTTTTCGGTGACGTCGTTTGAGAGTGGAGAAAATCTGTTGTGTGTGATAAATAATGGTTTAGTCTTTTTGGTTTTCGGAATATCTGTCAACGACTGATTACGTATAGATGACTTTTTCGGATATTCGAAGTTATCGTCATTATTTTCATTTAAATCCATAGCGGAAGAATTAAATACGTCACTTGATCCACTGGGTATACGGGTGTCATGTGATATTTTTAAATAATTAACAGAACTGACTTTTTGTTTTTGATTGGAAATAGGAATAGAACAAGACGAGCTTTGATTAGACGATTGTTTAGTGAGTGTATATTTATTCTTATTGTTATTATTATTAATACTGGGAGTTTAATTTTTCATTATATATTAATGATGTTTAATTATCTGGAAGTCAGATTGTCAAAAGTAATCGCAGGTCCAAAGGTCACCGCTCGTGGCGATGCCTTGGAAAGGAGATAATAGAGTGTTTCTTATATACTGCGCGTAATTAGTAAATATTTGTTATTACTTTTTTCCTTGAAGATAAATTCGTAGGTTGCTGGTAAACGTAGGGACCAGGTACAGTATAAAAAACTGAGTTGATTGATAGAAAGCACGAAGAAATCCGATGGAAATGAGGTGATTAATTTAAACATAAGAGATAGAGATAATATTTCGCGTGCATTCAGTTTGACTGTTCGCACAAGAATGATTATTCATATAAAAATAAAATAAATTAATATACATGCTGGGTGTCACCAATAAGTGCCTTCCCTTATCTAATATACACGTTATTTTTATATTATATTCATTCAAAAACCCTATTTATTGTACAATCATATATATATATAGATTGTAGATTACCTAAAAAAAAAAAAAATACCTGAATCGCATACGTGGAATTATGAAGAAAAAAATTGGTAAAATATATTTGATGATAAAAAAAAAATGTAGAAAATAAATGTAATCAATTAACCTTTAATAATACTTTTTAACTTGTTATTTACATTTTTCCAATTTTATTAAAAAGTCATCCAAAGAGTTTTGACTCCATTTCGCCTGTGCATCACCTACAATTTTTATAGTACATGGATCAGTCTGAATTTGTTTCTAAAAAAACCTGATTATTTATTACCAACAAATTATTAACACTACATACACATACATATGACAGGACCGGATTAAGAGTTTATCGGGCTTGGAGCATAGTAGTCCAAAGGGCCCTTAATACTTATATATTTACAAGTATTACCGATAACTGAATTTAATTTTTTTAAAAAAATGATACAAAGTAATTGATTATACAGAAATATCTTTAACAATTTTTAATATTTTCAATTTTCGTTGCATGCAAATATACAATATTATTCTTTAAATGTAAAAATATAATCAAAATATTTTAAAGCTAACTTTATTCTCTTATTTTCTCTTCTCTTTTTGGAACTCCACAATAATTTCATTTGTATTTATTTATTTTAGTAGAGATCTCAATTGCAGATACAAATAATACAATTACGAAAATGAAAAAAATGTATAACCAAAATAAAATTTAAACTTAATAGCTATAATATAATAAATAATCTAAAAACTAAAATATTACAGAATAACATTATTTGTTAATCTTGGTGAGTTTATAATTCAAGTGTCTTGCAATTTAACCAAATTTAAAAAGGGGACCATCATTTGAGACGTACGACCTAATATGAGCTAGTTTTACATCTATTTATAAATTTATTTTTAAGACATAATATATTTACTAATCATATGAATTTAAAAATACGAAATCATTTGTATGAATTTTTTTTCTTAAATAAAGCGCATATGACATCAACTAATGTTGGTAAATAATTACTTAGTTCTACTTCAGTATTGAATAAAAAAAATGTCTCATATTTTATAAATGTATTATTAAATCGAAGCAAATTATGTAAACGTGCCAATAAGAACATTAAAAAGCAACAAACACGCCTCTTTTTTGTATATCAGTCATTAGTCATTATTATTATTTATTAGTAATAAATATTACAGCCCACGGGCAGATTATTATAATTAGGTAGGTGCCAGTTAATATTAGAGTAAAATCTAAATGTATAATCAATAAGATTCGTTTCACTTAGGTTCACCCTTAGGATAAGTATATAAGAAAGTAATAGGTTCCAATAATAAATTTAAAAAATATTTATTCCGCCCAACTCTAATTCATGATAATTGCTTCACAAATCACGATATCAGTCGATAATTCAGGGAAAACCTTATTAGTACCTATATTTCATAATTAGATTTTAGTCATATCGAATTTACTTTTGAAGGTGATCCCGTGATCCCAATAAGAGTTCAGTTAATTTGCCAAGACGTTCGTGTATTTAACGGCCTTGGTGTGTACGACCATGGTTATTTTACCGTTAAGCGCATACGGTCGGACCATCAAGTAAATTCTTTTATTTTAAATAAATAATCTGTATGATATGTTTTTAACGTTTTGTATTGTATGTTTTAAGAACTTGGTACCGACGCAGGACCGGATTGACCCGGCGAGTTATCGAGCAAAACTCGGTGGGCCGCAACAATTTTTGGCCTTTCAAGTTGTGAAAGGCCGCTAACAGAAAATATTAATAGTTTAAAGTTGAAGATTAGTGCACCTATTGAAATATACGATTAAAAAAATTTGGACAAGGGCCGCCAGTTAGTAAGTGAGTGGGCCGGTAACATACAGAAAATTCGTTGGGCCGACTTTGTCCAATCCGGCCTTGTACCGAAGTGCACATACCTCCAGGAGTATGTCTTCATCTGGCTGCTTTTGGATGACCGGAAAGTAGTCATGAGCGATGTCCACGATCCGGGGAATAGAGGACGTGACAGCTACATTTTTGTCAACCACTAATGAGTTTATCAATTTGACCATTACCGGGTAGGTTAGGTTAGGTTAGGTTAGATTATTTAATTATATATAAATACTATATTATATATAAATACTATTTAATGTATTTATAATCAATGGTACGAGTATTTATTATTATGACATAGTATTAAAATGTATATCAAATTATTTATTTTAAGTACTTAAAAAGTATAAAAGCATTATAAAAAATATAATGTAAATGTTTTTTAGTTTTAACATAAAAATATTTTAAAAATTGATATATTATTATGCTATATTTCCAAACTAAATAATAATAGCAAAAAAAAAAAAAAAATAATAATAACAGCTGTGATTCTAATACTAATACAATATTATGATAATTGATTAATTGATAATAGCGTGCTATTAGAAATGAGTCAATCAGCAACGACCGTTCGTGTAGCAATGTATAGTATGTTAATATGCTACCGAGTAAGGTGCGCGATTCGAGCCGTAGTCAGTGGCACCACGTCTTCGAACGTGTTATCACTGACGGCAATTCACGGTGCTCGAATCGCAGAGTTTTGCTTCGAGCAAGGACTCGTGGTGGCTATCACCAAGAACATCATGCGATAAAAGTTTTCACGGCTTCGTGAACTTATTTTGATAATAACAATAATAATGATTTATTTCTTGCAAACAACAAAACGATTTGCAATCTTTTGCAAACACGTTGAAGCGATTCCCGTGTCATTTTTAACATCTAGTTCACTGTATTTTGTATTTATTTCTTCGTTATGTTTTTTTTTTTTTTTGAAAATGTTTATTTAAAAATTTTTGTTTGGGGGTGATGTAGAGGCGCGTTCCGAGGCAATGCCTCTGCAGATAATGTAGAAATGCAAGCAGCTGGTCATCAGCACCCTCGAATGCGCCTTTCTTAAAATTGATTTTTTTTTACTTTAATTATATCAATTCATTGTTCGTAATCATGCATTTTTTATTAAAGTGAAATTTTTTTCTCATTGCCTTTTTCCGTAAAACTAGTATTTTCTATAAATCGTGTCTTTCCTTTTCAAGAAATCTTAACCGTTAAGCCTTTTGATTTATTGTCAAACTACTTTCATAGATGTCTTAAATTTATCAATTTATTTATAGTAGTTTATACTAGTTTCTAGTTCATTATTATTATACAAATAGTAATACATATCATATATAATAATTTTTAAAAAATCAAAAATTATATGATAATTATTAAATATAGCTAACAATATCTTTATATTTATCTTTATAATTTTTTGCTTCGAGAATTATTGAATAATATGTAAATGTATTATTCAAATATTATATCGATTGAAAATCATTATCAGGCATTAAAAATGTTCTAAATATAAAAATAAAACGATTGAATACAACAATTTTTAATTGCAAAATTACTACAATAATACAATAATTAACGATATTAATACGAAGGTTTGTTTTACACGTTAATGGAATATTTTAATAGTATAAGTAATTTAAATTTATATTAGTTTAAATTATTAATACTGTCTTTAAGCGACAATTATTTGTATGTCCTTTATCATAAATTATGTTGAGTTCATGTGGATACCAAAGTATTGTAGAAGTATTCTGGCTCATAAGAGTTATCAACTCTATGATATTACATATTTTGTTTGTTTTACATCTATAAAATACATTCAATGATACAACTTTTCTATACATTTATTACAAATTGATAGTCTATATATAAAATAAATAATAATTTAGAAATTTAGAACTGTTGACTATAGTGTTTTAAAAATGTATCATATTTTCAGTTTGTCTATTTGTACACCTCTAAATAATATAAAAGTATCATCGTCAGTTCTATATTTCTAAAATATTATTTATTTTATGTATAAACTGTCAATTTTGTATTAAATGTATAGAAAAGTTGTATCATTGAATATATTTTATAAGATGTAAAACAAATAAAATGTGTAATATCGTAGAGTAGATAACTCTTTTATGAGTCAGAATACTTTTTTACATACTTGCTGACAAGGCCGTATCTGGGGAGGATCTAGGGTGACTGGATCCCCCTACCCAAAATGTCTTCAATATTTTACGAATGTTTAAAATACTTATTTATCTTTAATACCAACATAAATATTTTCAGTCAAAAATGACTTAAGCTCCAATTAATCATTGACTGCTGTTAATTTTATATCATAATATGTACCATATGAAAATATGATATTAATTTTAATATAAGAAGATTAAATTTTTTTCTGTCTTATTTTTAACCAAATATCAAAAGTTAAAATCTAAATTCAATAAAATTACAATTAACATGTTTTGGATCCCTCCCGAAAAAAATGTCTAGATACGGCCTTGCTTGCTGATACTATTAAACTAAAATGAATAATATATATCAATATATATATTACGGGTAATGTTAACATTTGGATAAATTTGACATTAGCTGGATAATACAACATTAGCAAATGGTTAACATTACCCGCCATGGATATTATTAAATGTTGGTTAATGTTAACATTAACCAGATAATATGATATCATCCAAGAACTTTTCGATAGTGTCTTAACAACTATAATAATTTATAAAATCATTTAAACTTATTAAAAATATTAAATATATGTAAAACACAATTAGTAATTACCATAAAATGCATAAATTATTAATGTAAGATTATTTTTCATTTTTAATAGCCTAACGTACTAAAGTACTAATGATACAAATCTCGCAAATTCCCTCAATGATTTTTTCTGCATGTACCACAGCGGTATTAAAAACAACGGACAAACACCAAACTGATTTCTGGCGTATAACTGTGGCAGAGTTACTATATTTACTACTATATCTACTATATTTATTACCAAGTTTATAATATTGCCCATCCTCAATAGACACAACTGAAAAGATGATATTTCTTAGGTCTGCTCATCCTCTGTCGATATCCAGTAAAGATACTCTCCCACTGTCTTCAATATTAGCTAGGGGAAACTTATGGATAAACCTAAATTTCATTTTTTCTGCTTGATTTAGTAAAAAAATGTTGACTAACTCGGTTAGTTAATTCAGATATTATACTCTGGCAGTCCAACGCTTTATTATTGTAAATAACAATAACAACTCAATTTAATATATAACTTTAAACATTATCCAATAGTGACTGGTTAAAGTTAACATTATCCGGATAATGTTGATATTTCAAGTTTATAAACGAAAAATTACACATTAGCCAAAACAAATGGCTAATATCGATATTACCTTGTTAATGTCAACTTTATCCAAATGTTAATATTACCAGTAACATATTCAACTCAACATTTGATGTAACTTCTCGCACTTTCAACGTGGCCAGATAAGTGGAGCGTTATGTATATAGGCGCAACTAGGGGGTGCAATAGGGGTTTTAGCACTGCTGAGTTCAAATGTAGCACTCATGACCGTCAAATTTTTATCATCTAGAATGTAATCAAACTGAGTAAGTACAAAAAAAAACCAAAAGTAAAATCAAGTAATTTTTTAATAGTCATTTAATGATAACAAATTTTAGCGGATACATTTTCATTAAACGACTAGGATGTCTTATTTTTTCATTGACCGCGAAGCTGCAAAAATACTACTGCCGATAGAAGACTATGATTAAGAAATGTACTTAATTAAATAATTTAATATATATTTCACAATCTCAAAAATACAGTTGATCACTGTAAATTACTCATTAGGTAGGTATGTATTTACCTTAAATAAAACACAATATCCATGCAATTAGTTCACTTACAACATTTATAATTGTACTTAAAACATTTTGTTATTTTCTTCGATATTAAATGTTAGTCAACACAGAATTGGTTTATATTCAAAATATAGAAATGCAAATAGTGAGGTATTACAAATTCAAATTTTTGAATTATTGTAGCCCTTAATTTTGCCATTAGTACCTCATAAAACATTCACATCTAAAATATATCGTATTGATTATGTACATAAATTAATAATATATTAATAATATTAATTTTATTATTATTAAATTATTTGATTATCAAATTTACTGACTTATGGTTGACATGACTCACGAGTATATCGTATGCTCAGTTGATAAGCTACCTACGCATGAGTATAAATTGTTTTGAATTACATGTTTTATATTCATGAACTGGAATAGATTTTAGGTTTATGAAGTTACCATAGCATTTTTTTTTTTTTGTTTAATCAACAATGAAATATCCGTGAACACTTTCAAACGTTATATATGGATTAAAAATTAAGTTCTTACAGTATTATAAATATTTCGTTTTTTAGAATTTTCCAGTCATTTTCACTAGAAAATTAAAATTTATTTTTGAAACGCAACAGTATTAATATTATTAAATTAATATCATGTTTGATCTGCAGATTCATAAAAAAATGATTTACGTTTTATTAATTTCTCGTAATTCTAACTCCTATATTATTGTCCATATTTTCTTAAATCAAAAAATTTAAAAAATAAACTAAAGTGGACAAGTGAAAATTTATAACCAGGTTTATCATACTTAAAATCAAACAAAATAAATATCAGTGAAAACCAACAAAAAATAAAATTGTATTAATAACTTAATTTAATATACTTAGCAATTGTCTAACAATTTGACCTTCATAATATAGTCTTCTTTTCCCTAATGAAGGGTCTATTATTATATCGGTCATCTTAAGTCATTAAAATACTTTTTTTCCTTTTGAACACCCTCACAATTTTTTTTCATTATCAATTTACGACTTCCAAGCATTTTAGTTGATATTTTAGTACCTACCAATAAATTAAAGACAAACATTTTTAGTCGTTTATTAGACATCCGGTACCTAAAACAGAGCAATATTCTACATAGAACGAGAAATACATCGCAGTATTGCACTACATCCCAGTATTGCAATAAAATATACCGAAAATTGCACTTTAAAGAATCTAAAATTGTACTAAAAAATAACTTTTCGTTATAAATCATAAGACTACGTTTATTTTATCTGACATTAACTTATTGTAATTTATATATTAAATATCACTGACTCATTCGTTACAATAATTGTATAATTATTTATAAACATGTATATATGATATATGTAAAAATATATACTTAAAATATTGTTGCATTGAACTGTTTGTAACTTTTGAAATCTTCAAAATCCAATGTTCTTCGGTTTGGAGCCAGTAAGTTTTTATTCTTCAAAAACATCGTTTACGTCGATGTGAGCGGAGCGTACTTGAAATAAACTAAATCGCTTACCGTCAAGTCTTTGGGTAAACGATAATAGTTTCCTTTCTCCTGTCAGTAAATCATTTATTATACTTATGGTTTCAAATACCTAAAGTATTTTTTTTTTTTTTTTCATAACTTTAATGAACTTTTCAATATTTTTTGTATTAAATATATAATGTTGTCTGTACGCATAGTAAATACGACAAAACTGAAAATCGCGAAATAACGAAACAGTTACGATTTCAAAAATAATCAAACTATCGTTTTAACTATACACACAATAATATCAATAGACAATAAAATATATTAACAATTTACATCAATACATCATGTACAGGCTTAAAACAATTTGACGATTTTATTTTAAGAAATTTTTATGAAACTATTTAAAAATAATTAAAAAAGTGAAATTTATATATATTATTTTATGTATTTTAATAAGCTTTAAAATTGCATTAAAGAACAATATTATTAGATGGCCTTGATAACCAATACTGAGACTATGATAATTTTTACAATATGCTTTTGATTAAAAAAATGTACCTACGTATTATAGATATTATGTTAATAATAAAAATTTTTAATAACTAAGTAAACATTCAGCTTATACACTTTATTATATAGTTTGCTTTTATTATGCAGGTAACTATTATTTTAACTAAACTACGTATTTAAAATTATTTGTTATTTTTATTATATTTTATTATTTGTTCAGGTTAAAAGGGGACGGTATTGAGTAAATTCAAATTGTAAAAATTATTATTATAATATAAATATTTGTAGACTACTATTTGTGAAATATTTATTTTTTAATAAATACTTTTTACATGTGAAACATGATTATATTATTATTATTTAACACATATTATTATTTGTTTTCTATTTTAAATTGTATATGTTTATCTTTCCATACCATTTCTAGAATTTGATTAAATTTGTTTTGACTTAACGTTTTACTCGTATTATTGTTTAATTCTATGATTTACTATAATATATTACTGAGCTGTCATATTTAAAACATAGCAAGCATAATTAACTATTATTTTATAATCACAAATATTTTTAATTAATCTATCAAGTGTAAATTATTATTGGTAGTTAATTTAACTATAAGTGTATGTCAGAATTACAACCACACACTAGTTAAATGAATTTTAAAATACAAATTTTTTAAACTTTTAAATCAACTTTTTAAATCATAGTACAAATAACTATTAAATTAGTTCTTATAAAATATATATTTGGGTCAATTTAACCAAAAAATATAGTTAATAATAAGTTATAATATTGTTAAATTAAACGATTATTTTGTTGAAAAATAGTAAAATATTGTGTAGTTAAACCAACTATAATAATACAGTCGACTCTAAATAATTCAAACCTTCAATAATTCTAAACCTTCGGTAATTCAAAGTAAATGCCTGGTCCTTTGAAAGTCCCGTGGTAATTCGAATAAAAACAATGCATTTAAGTACACTCGGTAATTTGAAATTAAATTTTGAGAAAACTTGCAACTAACACGTGACAATTCGAAGTATCATCTGTTCAACGCTCGGCAATTAAAAGTATATTCAGCAAATTTATTTTATCTGTATTCTTATAATCTTTTTGTTAATAATTTACTAAATAATCGTGTAGAAATTTAGCATATTATTTTCGATAACTATAGAATTAATATTGTGAGAACTTTATCGTTTTATTGCTTAATCGTCACTAATTGTAATTTATCTCTTTAATAGCCGTCAGCTGAATGTAGTTTTATTTTAGTTTCGTTTGATCAGTTGTAAAGTTCTTGTAATGAGTGTGTCAAATTCAAAAAATACTATTGAAAAAATGAAACTAAATTCAATGAAGCAGAAAATCATTACAGATTTCTTCAAAAAATAATCATTTTTTATAATAATAATTTAATTTACATAGTATAATTATTATATAGTTAAAATTTAAAAATTTACATTTTAAAAACAATAAATAACTAATACCATCTAATTTACTGAAATAATTAATAATTATGTACAATAAAAAACAACATTTTTCTCTTAACTCAGTAATTCGAATTTTTTTTTGCTCTCTTGTTTTTTCGAACTACTCAATAATTCGAACTCTCGGAAATTTGAAATTTTTCAACAGTCCCGTCAACTTCGAATTATCGAGAGTCGACTGTATAACCAAGGCTAGGGTTTGTATACAACAACATGTTTTTTTTTGCAACTTCAGGTTATTGATTTTGTCAATAATGTCCACGAATCACCTCATGATGAGATAAATGGTGGTGTTTTTATTTTGCATGTTTTTACATATTTTAAATAAAATGCATATTATTTCATACATTGAATAAAATTAATATTATTGCATATTTCAATTATAAGAATGTGAAAAATTAATATCTTATAGTATATTTTGTAATGAATTCTAGTTCAGCTGATTAAAGTAAAAACTTGATTTTTTTTATCAAACATAAATTTTATTTTAAGTCATTTTATTTTATTTCTCAATTATATTAAGACAAACAGCCAACCACTGATGTATGTCAATAAATAATTTTTTTTTTTGTAACTATATTTTTGTGTTTATCTTATAAAAATTTAAATGCATATTTTGGTAAATAAAATGCATATTTTACAAATTTTTTATTGCCTACAAATTCAAGCCCTGAATATAACTAATGGCGTAAATTGGGTCCAATTTCTGATGGTGCAGAGGCATATTCTCAAATTATAATTTCCAACACTCCAATTTTCCAACTTCCTAAGTAAAATCCTTCCTAATAAACTATATACTTTCCCATATATTTCTTTAAATAATAAATACATTTTGAATTATTTTAACGGTACAACCTTTTTTGTCATAATATTAATAAAAAAAAAAAACAATTAACATTTTTTTTTAGTATGCTGGTTTTTTTGGCTCTTAAAAATTATATTATAGGCATACAAATTTTAATGATTTTCTGATGGTGCAAAAGCGTACCTCACACGATCACATTTTAGATGTGGTGGTGCTAGTGCCACATTTGCACCACCTAGTTTATGCAACTGCTAATTACATTTAGTATTTTTAACAATAATTAATGTTGTTATTTATACATAGCTCTAAATTATAGTTACATGAATCATAAAAATTGTCATATCAAATATTTAGTTTTTTTCCGTCTTTTTATCGGTATCAAATTATTCAGTTTGCATTAACAGGAAATCAAATTAATATAACTAATTAATATTCATGTTTAAATAAAACCAGCTTGCTTACAAGTTGTGACAGAACATTGTACCAAAGTATATAAATTGAAATAAACATTATTACTATTACAAATAATTTGACAAAATTATATTTATCATAAATTATCAAATGTACCTATTTAATTTAGAAAATAATAGTTAACCGATCATCCTGAGTATTACATAATGGTCCGACGTCTCTAAATAACAGTGGACCGATATGTCTGAATAAGAATGACCAGACGTTCGGATCCAAGAAGACTATAAGAGTTTCAATTTTAAACTATATGAAAAGAAAATCAATTATATGTGCATTCATATTGGAATTAGTAAAATAATAATATTAGTGAACATTTAACAGCGTATTGGATAGTCAATAACATGCCAGTTATGAGTATCTGTCATATTGTACCGTTTGAATATAACACGGATGTAGAGTCAAAAATTAAGTTAACAAACCAATACTGATTTGTATTAAATATTTAAATGTTCAAATTTTGGAAGTAGTGTTAACGGACGCTCCCTTCATTTACGTTACCTTATATTCCAATGTTAACCTATTTACTCATTAATATTATTTTGTGTGTACATATTGTAAATATGTTAAAAAAAAAAAAATTGTTCAAGTATTGGATTAATTAATTCATTAAGTGGTTGGACATATAAATTGAACCTAGTTCAAAAAACACCAACATTTTTAATATAGAAAAGTTTTTATTGTGCACACGTAATCCATAAAATTGGAAAAAAATGTTACATCAAATTAATAGATAAATAAATATACAAAATAAT
Organism: Sipha flava; assembly: GCF_003268045.1. Lineage (NCBI taxonomy): Eukaryota > Metazoa > Arthropoda > Insecta > Hemiptera > Aphididae > Sipha > Sipha flava. The sequence continues at coordinate 763,875 of NW_020271745.1, forward strand.
AATGAATATAATCTCGGGACGGATAATTTTTCAAAAATTTTACATTGCAAGTGTCTGGAGAAAAAGACTACATTTTATCCAAAATGGCGATTTTTACTTTGAGAGGAAGATCTTTTCGACACATAGATCACGATGAAATTCACGGTAAAACTGAAATTATTGTTATCTAGTTAGAGCTTATTAGAACATTAAAATTATTTAACTTCTACCATAAGGTTTATTAAAAATTTCAATACACTTTCTAAGAATAAAAAGTGTTGAATATTATTTTTTTAATATATCAATAAATAAACAAATAGTTTGTACGCAGAAATAAATAAATAAAAATTATTTGTTTGTTTATTTATATATTAATTTATGAGTATTAAACATTTAATAATTGTTAATTTTAATTTCATTTTTTTATAATTTTTTTATTACGATTTTCATCTATGACCTGCAAACCAGTATTGAAACAATATTTTTATCTTTGTAACGAAGCAAAATAAAAATGCTGGGAAACAATACATTTTAAAAAAATAATCTCAATCAATTTAGTTTTTAAATTAATTTTTTATCCCAAGCATTACATTCATTAACAAACGAACAAACTATTCAAACGAACTGAAAACACCAAAGATTAAATGGATTATTGTACTATTAAATAATTATTAGGGCATTGAACTTCATTTGAAATGTTTTGTTTTGAAACCATTATATACAATATTATTCATCATTTGAATAGATGCTCAAAATGTATACAATAAGATTTATACATAATTCAGTTCATAATATTCTTCTGATCGGTTAAGTTTTGCAGATTAAATTTGTTTTATTCGAAAATTACTCATACAATGTTGTATCTGTTCTAATGCAGTTTTAATATCAAATTTCTGTTGTTATTGACCATATAATTTTGGTAGGTGTAACACAAACAATTATTTTTTTATCACTTAAATATTAAAAATATTTAATTATAAATGTATAGTTTAATATTTCTTTCTTTATTCTACTCAATTTTATAAAGCGGTATGAGCAACTAATAATAATCTTTTTTTTCTTCTTTATTATGGCCCACCAAATTTTAAAATTCTTAAAATTGGCCCACTAGTTACTTTGAGTTGGCCATTTCTGTTATAGAGTATATATTTCTACATCAATATTTCTTTGAAATAATTATAGTTTTCTAAATAATTAAAAAAATATAAAACCAGAAATATTGGTAAAAAATAACAATTATGTAGTTATATTTTAAAATGTCATAATTTTCTATAGGATTTATAAGTAAAAAAAAATATTTTGTAAAATAAAAATTAACATTTAAATTCAATAATAAATTATTTAATGTTTAGCGGACATTCTCTTTTTTTTAGCAATTCTTCCTTTATTCTTTCCTTTGGATGCCTTTCCACTGCCACCAAATGTACTTTCCTTTGTGTTTTCTTTCATTCCTCTTTTTTTACCACCAAATCCATATTTTGCATCTTTTCCTTTTCTTTTATGCTGTGACCTAAAAAAATAGAACGCACAGAAATCATTATTTTTATATCATAATATTTATGAATAAATAGTACAAATTCAAGACACAAATAAAATTGCTGCATATAAAATAACCTTGTTAAGTTATAAATTTAAATTAGAACTAAACTTGAATAATTTAAAAACTATTGAGATTGAAAATTTAAATAATCTAACATTTAAAAAATAATGTCTTAATGTACTTAAATATACAGTCCGTTATTTCTTGATAGTTAAAAAAGAAGCTATACATAGAGTATTAAAAGAAAAAATGTTATTTTTAAATAGTGACTTTGATATTTTACTTAATATTTAGTTTCCAAATGAAAATAAATTGAGTTTATTTTGTATAAAGATTCTTCAAATTGTGAAATACGATGTAGAAAATATAAGACACTTAATGTGAAATATATTATCTAAATCAAAAATAATTCTCTAATAATAATTATTCAATAACAATTAAAATACCTTGTAAGATTCTTTTTCTTTTCACTATTGCCACCATCTTGTTTCTTATTTTTTTTTCCTCCATCAGTTTCCAAAAAATCTAAATCATTTCTCAAACCCTTTCTGAACTTTTTAATATTTTCATTCAGTTCACGTTTCTGTTTATGCTTTTCTTGTACAGCTGCTACACGTTTCTCTTTAGCTAATTTCTTTTCTTGTCGAATACGTCTTATTTTTTCTGTTTGTTCTAAAGCTGTCTTTCTCTGTAGAAGTGAATGACGTACCTTTTGCATATGTTCATCAGATTTAAACATTTCAGCAAAATAATCTTCCGGTCGATGTGTTGGTATATTATGCTTAATTAACAATTCTATACCACGCATAACAGCAGATTGGGCTTGACGATGAAACATTGTTTCCCGTTTAAAATCATTTAATGCTACTTCATCAATTTTACCAGCCTTAAGAAACTGTTGTTGTTCAGTTATCTATAATAAAAAGTCATCATAAATTCCAAACATTTAATTAATTATAACCATTGAAATAAATGTTATTTATCATCTTTGATTTTTATTACAAAGTTCAGATGAAAGCAACAAATTGAAATATAATAATTTTATGATGAGCTAATTTTTTAAACAGATATTAAAATAAATATCATAATAAGCTATGAATATTGCATATTACATAAACGGTAAAAAATAATAACAGTACAGGATTGACTGATTTTATTATGATTTGTATATAAATAAGTTATTCTTGTAATGTATACATAAAGATAATAACAAAAATACATACCTCCATTGAAAGTTCAGGAGCCATTGGTGCTGTTTCAGCTACAATATCAAGTCGTTCAGACCATGGTAAACTACTTTGAAAAGAATTGAGAGTTTCTTTCAATCCATCCTAAAAGTAAAATTAATAATAAATAATTTCATACACATAAATGCATTTTAAAACACAGACAAAATTTGATAATATATTATTATTTTTAAATTATTCAGAATTTTTTTTTTTTATTATTATTGCGTATAAGGTAACTGTTATACCAGGGAAAATTTGTTAGGGATTGGATGATTATGGATTAAAAAGCTTGGAGTTTATTTAAGTTTAATTTTTTTTCTTGTTCCCCAGAGTTGAGTATCATAAGTTATGATGGGTCTGATGATTTTTTTATACATGAGGATTTTGATGTAAAGAGAGAGATTAAAATGGAAGTGCTGTCTGAATTTATAGTTTTATGTTGAGTGATCTTTGTTTTTTTAGGTGAGTAGTCCAAGTTGGTATTTAATCTAGCTATAGGCTAAGGTAGCTACAGTCTTTTGTTTGAATTAAAAATATAGTACTTACTACATTATTGATGAACACTTTATCATTTTCCACGGGTATATTTAAACCAGGTTTCAATTTACCAGATGCATACAATTCCAATAACTGCAAAAATAATTCAATATGAATTTAAATAACACATTGAATATCAGGAATATTTATCAAAAAAACATTACACATGTGTAACAAGTAGGTAATTAACTCATTGAAAAAAGGATAATTAATGTTAAAATAATTATGTGTACATACAAACAAGGTGGATAGTATACGTAATTTATAGAACAATTGAAACAGAACAAATGATTTTCATGACGATTTGAATAATTTGTAAATTGTCATTTAAATGAATGAATAAACATTTAATACAAAATGCATGCAATATAAATAAAAAGTGCTATAATTACATAGTTCATGTTTGAAAAAAAAATGATAACTAGTATTCAAAGTGTTATAACTTACTTCTTCCTCAGAATCAGCATCTGAAGACATAATGATGGGCATTACAATTAGTTTTATAAATAAATTCAAATAACTATAAGATTTCTGGAACGCACGAAAACTGACAAATACCACTACTTGGTAATAACACGTGCTTAGTTTACATTTTATCACTTATCAATTCATTGATAATCAGTATCAATGTGACCATTTTGACCATATTATAATATAAGTGACATTAAAATAGTAATACCAATCAAACCAGCCGTAACATGAATAACAACAATGTATTTCAGATAATGAAAAACATTTTGATACACGTATAACGTATAGCTGCATTTAATGTTTTTGATATAAGTAGTAAAGACCTGCACGGGCCGGGTTAGGACTTACCCGGACTTTTTTTTAAATAAAATCCGATACCTACTACATAGTACCTACTACTTACAACTTATTAATTTTTTTTATTATTTTAAAGACAAAATTTTTAATTAGTTATGTTACAATTTGTTATTCAAAAAGACTGAAAAGTACATTATGTGATATTTGTTTAAATTTTATATTAATTCTATAAGATGTTTTTTTTTATTATTAAATATGTTGTAAAAGACAAAAAATTTAATTTTGAAATCGTACTAAAAGTGATGTTTTAAATTAATAATATTTTAAAAGTTAGTTATAATATATTAGGTACTTAGTACTTACTACTTAATTTTTTATTCAAAAGACCGAATATTTTTTTCATTTCTAACCGGGCCGGGTCTGGCCGGGCTTTCTAAAAATGTTACCGGGCCGGATCGGGCCTGGCTTTCTAAAAATGTTACCGGGTCGGATCGGGCCTGGCTTACTCGCCAAAAATATTGGTGGGCCGTACTGGGCTTTCTATAAATTTTTCCGGGCCGGGCTTTCCAAATATGTTACCGGGCTGGACCGGGCTGTAAAGTATCGGCCCGTGCAGACCTTTAATAAGTAGATCGTGTTAACATTCATTCTGTAAATTAAGTCATAAAGTTTAACTTCATTAAACATCAAATCAAGCATTAGATAACGAACACTGTCCACATACAGCAACATTCATGACATTCCTAACAAAACAAATAAGGTTTTGATCCTACGATTTTACTTAACAGTGTAAACCAAGGGCGTATTTGAGGGGGTCGAAGGGGGCATTCGCCCCCCCCCCGTATGGCTTGTATTTTTTTGAATATAATACATTGATTTATTTAAAAAATGTAATGTATAAATAAATAAGAATATAAATTACTAGCCTATCATTATAATATGATATTAAATTCAATATCTCAATTTGATCACGGATATCAATTTTTGTTTATCTTCTTATTATATTTCTGGTTGTGGAACATAGACATATAAAGATATCTTAATATGTCTCTGTTGTGAAACGAATAGTGGTATTATCTTCCACGAATATTGCTACGGTTATAGACATTTACAACCATAACCCAGGTATTTATCAGATAATATAAAGTAATTTAAAGTAACACTTTTTTTATCACATATTTACTAGGTAGTTGGTCTTTTTTGGTGTATTTATGCATATCGTCTATTTTTGTATTTATTAGAGCTATATAAGTCCTTAATAATTTTACTCGCCCATTATGTTTTTACAACATAATATCTGCCAGGGACGACTTCAGGGGGGGGGGCCCTAAGAGTTGTGGCTCCCTCTCAAGCCCATACCGTATTTATAAAATGTATATTTTTAACAAAAAATGCATATTATAATATATACTTAGGGACGTAGTATCGAAAGAAAAGTGTCGATACTTATACTTGGTATCAAATCGAATGAAAATATCCAAACGAAAGGATCGATATGAGTAAGTATCGAGAAAAAAGTATTGATCATTTTACTTCTTCGTATCGTCGTATCGAATCGAGTTAAAATAATAATAAGAGTAAAAATATAAAAACGACCGATAATCGTTTCTATTGAAACCTATTGACGCTATTCTATTGTGGACTGTGGTTTCTGGTCCGTGGAAATAACAATATAATCGTATAGAGTATAGACTATAGCGTGATGACTGATTTATGTAAACAAATCCACCACCATGCGCAAGAACCATTTTATTAGAAAATAATTATTGTACGATACCGTTCAAGTATTTTCATTTTTGAACCAATATGGCGATTAGTAATTGATTCAATACTGTTCATTCGATACCAGTATTTTCTTATCGATATAAGTATCATAACCATGGTATCGAATACAAAAAGTACTTGTATCGAAAGAAAAGCATCAATACTTTATCGGTAGTACTCACGGATTAACATACTTAATATATTAATCCGTGGTAGTATTGCAACTTTCATAATCACGTGGTCTATTCCGTAAATTGTTGTCTTTTGGTGGACGCCGATAGTATGATCATGTTGCTGTGATGTCTCAAACATCATGTTTCCACGTCAAACAATCTTGTTGTCCAACAATGTTTTATAGCAGCCCATCTATAGGTCAGTGACTAAGTGTACCTTTTGGCCAGAAGAAGAGGAACAAGGCCGAAACGTCCCATGTGTGCCAGAACTTGCGTCCTATTCCTTCAACACCTGATTTTACAAATTTTTTTACTTCTTCAACGACTAAAATGTCAAATCTTAAGCATAATGACAACTTGAGAAAATATATGTAAATATTCAACTTTATCTTCCATTTAAAATAAGAAAATAAATATATATATGTAATACCATACAAGGTAAAATATACCATTAAATAATTGTATATCCTTTTTTCAAACATGTACAGCAATTCTTGACCAATAATCTTTTTCAGAAATGCTCCAGTGCAGAATGTCCTTGATGCGGTGATATAGCATTTAGCAAGAAGGGGTTTAACCAGAGTGATCCAACAGTAGCTATTATATTGAATTAAAATAATATTTGATTATACAATGAGATTAATAATACAAAGATAATAATTTAGAATTTTTAAACTTGATTTATAAATAGTAAGAAATAAAGCATTACTTTCAATATTTTATAAGATTTTTATAATAATTTAAGTAAATTACAAAATTATCATATTAATACCATTTAAAATGAAAAGGTAAAAATTAAAAGAGGATCGCCAGCTCCTGGAGGAATTTTGATTAAGGTAGATGAAAAAAAAAAAAAATAAATGAATTGAAAATTGAAATAAAATTAGATTGATTAATTTGAATAGAATTATATTCTATAATGATGAAGGCGATTTACTAAGAAATAAAATAATAAGTCAATATCAATCATAGGATACAAAAGTTTAAAGACATTATATATCAATTAAATAAATTGGATTTTTATACCATAAAATGTATAAAATTAAAAAAAAAAAAAAATCCAGGTTCTGAAAAGAAACATATAAGATTTATAAAGAAATTTAATATAAATAAAATTAATTTGATTTTCATACCACTAAATATTCAAAGTGTAGGTTCAGAAGTAGAAATGAAAAGGGGATCCCCGGCTCCCGGAGGAAAATTGATTTGGGTCGATCCAAAAAAAAAAATCCA
>NW_020271746.1:0-58018 GCF_003268045.1 Sipha flava
GTAGATTTATCGTTTTAATGTTGGATATATATTTTTGTCTATTTTCTGAGAGGTATTTCTTGGTTTTTTATATTGTTTAGATGATTTGTATTAAGTGTTGTATAGTTTTTATGTTCTGGTTTTAATTTAGATAATATCATTATTAAGGTTTGATATTTTGTTGATTAATTGTTTATTTAGTTTTTGATTTAAGATTATTGATATATATATAGTTTGATGTATATATTTTATGTAAATTTTTATGATTGGTAATTCTTTTTCTTATAGGTTGTTTGTAGGTAGGGTTGAACAGCTATATAATTATATAATTCAAATTAAATCAATCAATCTAATTTTGTTTCAAAATATTTAAATTTAAATTCATTTTTTTTTATGTTTCTTTTTCATAACCTGGATTTTTTTTTTGGATCGACCCAAATCAATTTGCCTCCGGGAGCCGGGGATCCCCTTTTCGTTTCTACTTCTGAACTGTACACTTTGAATATTTAATGGTATAAAAATCAAATTCATCTAATTTACATAAAATATTTAAATCTTTATATCCTACGACAACAATTAACTAATAATTATAAAATCTTAATTTGTATGTTATGTTTCTTTTCAGAACTTGGATTTTGAATCGTTTCAATCTAAAGGAGGTGTCCTTTGAGAGCCGGGTAACCACATGTAATTTTTTTTAATTGAATTTTATACATTAAACGTTTAATGGAATAAAATTCAAATTCATTACTTTACATAAAATATCTTGAAACTTTTTTTTCAAAAAATTATTTTTCAGGAATTCATCAATTACATTGAGAAGAGTAATGGAAACAAGATTGGAGTTATGTATATTTAAGTATTTCTTTTTTTATTTATAATAGATTTACTAGGAAGAGCGCAATAGGACTTGTGTTTTGGCTTTCAATAAGAATTTAATTATTTAAAATTTTATAATCTTAATTTTGTCTAGAGTTGGATATATTTTTTTTTTTTTTATAATTATTAGTGGTTTTTCTATATATTTTTTTGATATTTTAATTATGTAGTGAAGAAAATGTGCTGACCTTTAATGAGGAATTCTCATTTAACTATTTGATGTAGGATTATTTATTGTTCTCTGGCTGATCTTTTTTATGACTTTTGCTAGGTATAAGTTTGATGAACTGTTGGCGTTTGGTGTTGGATATATTTTTTGTCTATGTTTATGAGTCTTAAATCTTGAATTTTTTTTTTTTTGTTTCGCTTATAGGTAGGGTTGAACAACTGGTCATTTGTTTTGCCTTATAATAAGGAATTTTTTATTAACTGTTTGTTAACTTGTTGATTTATTGTTTTTCTAGTTTTTGTTTTATGATTAAGATAGGTATTTGTTTGATGAATATTTGGCGTTTTGGTGTAGGATATAATTTTTGTCTATTTTATGATAGGTATTTCTTGGTTTATTAAATTGTTTAAATGTTTTGTACTAAGTGTTGAATAGTATTTAAGTATTGGTTTTTATTTTGGTATTATCATTATACGATTTGATGTCTTGTTGATTTATTGGTCTTTGGTTTTTGATTTAAGATTATTGATAGGTAGTTGTTTGATGTATATTTGTAGTTTTGGAGTTGTAGGTATATATTTTATGTGTATTTAAATGTTTGTTAATTATTACATCTTATTGGTTGTTTGTAGGTAGGGTTGAACAGCTGGTCATTTGTTTTGGCTTCTAAATAGTGATCTTCTTTATACGGTTTCATATCTTGTTGATTTTTTTGTTCTTTTGGTTTTTAATTCAAGATTATTCATCGATAGTTGTTTGATGTAAATTTGTCGTTTTTGAGTTGTATATATTTTATGTGTATTTTTATGTTAGATTTTAATATTTGGTTTATAATATTGTTTAGACGTTTTGTAGTAAGAATCGATTAGTATTTATGTTCTGGTTTTTATTTTGGTATTATGTGTTTAGGATTTGATGTCTTGTTGCTTTATTGTTCTTTGATTTTTGACTTAAGATTACTGATAGGTAGTTGTTTGATGTTAATTTGTTATTTTGGAGTTGTATATATTTTATGTGTATTTTTATGTTAGATTTTAATATTTGGTTTATTATATTGTTTAGACGTTTTGTAGTAAGTGTTGATTAGTATTTATGTTCTGGTTTCAATTTAGGGATTATATTTTAACAGTGTTATAATTGTGTTATGTGTTATGTCTTGTTGATTTTTTTTCTTTTGGTTCATGTATTAAGAGTTTTGTTAGGTAGTTGTTTGTTGTAAACTTGTCGTTTTGGAGTTGTATATATTTTATGTGTATTTAAATGTTTGGTAATTATTACATCTTATTGGTTGTTTGTAGGTAGGGTTTAACAGCTGGTCATCACCATTGGATTTGAATTAGGGAATTTCTTTAACTCATTGATGTTGGTCGTCATTTTTTTCGTGATTAGATTAGGTACTTGTTATCCCCCAGGGGAACACGTAATTACGTGTTTACGGGTCTTAGCGAACCCGGGGTCCTGAGCTCTTGTAGGTTGTAGCTAGTAATGATCAGTTGTTCAACTCTTTTGTCTTTAATTTAAGGAAATGTTTTTACTTATTGTTATAGGTCTGTTTGTGTGCTTCGGCTTCTTATTGTGATTTGTTTAGGGATTTTTAATCCCCCAGGGGGACACGTTCTTACGTGTTTATGGGTCTTAGCGAACCCAGGGTCCTGAGCTCTTGTAGGTTGTAGCTAGTAATGATCAGTTGTTCAACTCTTTTGTCTTTAATTTAAGGAAATGTTTTACTGTGTGTTATTGGTCAGCTTTTTTTCTTCGGTTTATCATTTTGATTTGCGTTAGTTATTTTTTTGATTTATTACCCTTTTTATAGTGTTTATTAGTTAATTATTTATAATTTTATAGTGTTATAGATATATTTGTTGTCAATTTTTATGAAAGTTATTACACGGTTTTTCTTAGGTGCTATTGAATATTATTGAATTCTCTTTACTAAATAGGGAAATGATTTTTACTGTTATATGCTTGGTTTTGTTCATTGGTTTTTTTTTTTTTGTGGTTTATTTTAGATATTCGTTTGATGGATTGTTCATTGTGTGGTATTGGATATATTTGTCTATTAATATGAAAGGTATTTTTTGGTTTATTACCAACAGTTTTTTAAGTTTTGTTAAATTGCAATAGTATTTATTTTTAATTTCAGAACTTGAACTTTTTTTTTGGATCAACATAAATCAAGGATTCTACAGGAGCCAGGTAACCACTTATTAATTTTATTTGTTGAATTATATACATTAAATGTTTAATGGAATAAAAATCAAATTCATTACTTTGCATAGAATATCTAGAATTTTTTAAATCAATCAATCTAATTTTGTTTTAAAATATTTAAATTTAAATTAATTTTTTTTTATGTTTCTTTTTCAGAACCTGGATTTTTTTTTTGGATCGACCCAAATCAATTTCCCTCCGGGAGCCGGGGATCCCCTTTTCATTTCTACTTCTGAACTGTACACTTTGAATATTTAATGGTATAAAATCAAATTCCTCCAATTTACATAAAATATCTTAGTAAAACTGATATGTTTCTTTTCAGAACATGGATTTTTCCTTCTTTCAACCTCAACAAAGTGTCCTTCGAGAGCTGGGTAACCATTTATAATGTTTTTTGTTGAAGTTTATACATTAAATGTTTAATGGAATAAAAATCAAATTCATCTAATTTACATAAAATATTTTATATCTTTATATCCTACGACAACAATTAACTAATAATTATAAAATCTTAATTTGTATGTTATGTTTCTTTTTAGAACTTGGATTTTGAATCATTTCAATCTAAAGGAGGTGTCCTTTGAGAGCCGGGTAACCATTTGTAATTTTCTTTTATTGAATTTTATACATTAAACGTTTAATGGAATAAAATTCAAATTCATTACTTTACATAAAATATCTTGAAACTTTTTTTTCAAAAAATTATTTTTCAGGAATTCATCAATTACATTGAGAAGAGTAATGGAAACAAGATTGGAGTTATGTATATTTAAGTATTTCTTTTTTTATTTATAATAGATTTACAAGGAAGAGCGCAATAGGACTTGTCTTTTGGCATTCAATAAGAATTTAATTATTTAAAATTTTATAATCTTAATTTTGTCTAGAGTTGGATATTTTTTTTTTTTTATAATTAACAGTGGTTTTTCTATATTTTTTTTTTGGTTTTTTAATTATGTAGTGAAGAAAATGTGCTGACTTTTAATGATGAATTCTCATTTAACTATTTGATGTAGGATTATTTATGGTTCTTTGGCTGATCTTTTTTATGACTTTTGCTAGGTATAAGTTTGATGAACTGTTGGCGTTTGGTGTTGGATATATTTTTTGATGTTTATGAGTCTTAAATCATGAATTTTTTTTTTTTTTTTGCTTATAGGTAGGGTTGAACAGCTGGTCATTTTTTTTTGCCTTATTATAATGACTTTTTTATTAACTGTTTGTTAACTTGTTGATTTATTGTTTTTCTAGTTTTTGTTTTATGATTAAGATAGGTATATGTTTGATGAATATTAGGCGTTTTGGTGTAGGATATAATTTTTGTCTATTTTATGATAGGTATTTCTTGGTTTATTAAATTGTTTAAATGTTTTGTACTAAGTGTTGAATAGTATTTAAGTATTGGTTTTTATTTTGGTATTATCTTTTTACAATTTGATGTCTTGTTGATTTATTGGTCTTTGGTTTTTGATTTAAGATTATTGATAGGTAGTTGTTTGATGTATATTTGTAGTTTTGGAGTTGTAGGTATATATTTTATGTGTATTTAAATGATTGGTAATTATTACATCTTATTGGTTGTTTGTAGGTAGGGTTGAACAGCTGGTCATTTGTTTTGGCTTCTAATTAGTGATCTTCTTTATACAGTTTCATATCTTGTTGAATTTTTTTGTTCTTTTGGTTTTTAATTTAAGATTATTGATAGGTAGTTGTTTGATGTATATTTGTAGTTTTGGAGTTGTAGGTATATATTTTATGTGTATTTAAATGTTTGGTAATTATTACATCTTATTGGTTGTTTGTAGGTAGGGTTGAACAGCTGGTCTTTTTTTTTGACTTCTAATTAGAGATCTTTTGACGAAATGATGTCCTCTTGATGTGTTATGTTTTTGGTTTTGTTTTAAGATTTTTAATAGGTATTTGTTTAGTGTACTGTTGGCGTTTTGAAGTTGTTTATATTTTATGTGTATTTTTACGTTTGATATTTCTTTTGTACTATTTCTAGGATTTTTTTAAGGTCGTGTCGAATAGTATTTAAGTTTTGGTTTTTATTTTGGTATTATCTTTTTACGGTTTGATGTCTTGTTGATTTGTTTTTTTTTTTTTTTGTATATGTTTTAAGATTTTTGATTCGTATTTGTTTGATGTATATTTGGCGTTTTAGAGATCTATTTATTTATATTTTATGAGTGTATTAATGTTTAGAAATTCTTACTTCTTTTTGGATGTTTTTAGTTAGTGTTCAACTAGGTATGAACGGCTGTTCATCACCATTGGTTTTGAATTTTGGAATTTCTTTAACTCTTTGATGTTGGTCTGATTTTTGTTGTTCGGCATTTTTTTCGTGAGATGTTTAGGTATTTGTTATCCCCCAGGGGAACACGTTCTTACGTGTTTACGGGTCTTAGCTAACCCGGGGTCCTGTACTATTTGTTTGGTTGTCTATTGTTAGGAATGATCAACTGTTCAACTTTTTTTGTTCGAATTAGGGAACTGTTTTATTTATTTGATGTAGGTCTGTTTTTTAGTTTTTGTGTTTTTTATTTGATGATTTTAGATAGGTATTTATTTGTTTAATGGATATTCTTTTTTATGGTGTTACATATATTTGTTATCAATTTTTGCTACCAAATAGAAATATAATTTTTAAGTTTTAGGTATGTTTTATTCCTTGGCTTTTTTTTTTTTTTGTTATTTTTTTTAGATATTAATTTGATGGATTCTTCTATATATGATATTCAATATATTTATTTATTTTTATGAAAGGTATTTTTTGGTTTTTTTTTCAATTATTTATTAAGTTGTGTTCAATTGTATTGATTTTTATTTTTTTTTACAGAACCTGGATTTTTTTTTTTGTTAAACCAGGGATTCTTCGGAAGCCAAGTTGCCATCAATTTAAATTGATCTGTTTAATTTTGTTTCAAATTATTTAGATTTTAATTCATTTATTTTTGTTTTTTTTCAGAACTTGAATTTTTTTTTTTAGACTGACCCAAATCAATTTTCCTCCGGGAGCCGGGGATCCCCTTTTCGTTTCTACTTTTGAACCTGACACTTTGAATATTTAATGGTATTATAATCAAATTGATTTAATTTACATAAATATTTTAGAAATTCAAAAGAGTGCAGCAATTCAAATACCTTGGCACACTAATTACACAGCAGAATGAAATAGGTACGGAAATAAAAGCAAGATTACAAGCTGCCAATAAATGTTATTTTGGCCTGACAAAGTTATTAAAATCTAGAGTAATCTCGAAAAATCTGAAGTCCCAAATATACCAGACACTTATCAAGCCAGTGGTGACATATGGGTCAGAAACTTGGACCATGAGGAAAAACGACGAAAATGCTCTTTTAGTGTTTGAAAGAAAGGTACTGAGAAAAATCTATGGACCATGTAAAGACGAACATACAGGTGAATGGATAATACGTAAAAACAAGGAACTTCAGGATTTGTATCAAAGACCAATCATTAAAGAAGATATCACCAAAAGAAGACTGAAGTGGGCAGGACATTCTTGGAGAAAAACAGGGTCATTGATAAAAATAGTACAAGAGAATGCACCAAAAGGAAAACGACCACTTGGAAGGCCGAGGTTACGCTGGGAAGATAGGATCAAAGAAGACATAGAGAAAGTGAGACCAGGATTGGATTGGAAAGAGTTAGCTTTAGATAGAGAAACTTGGAGACAAATCTGTTGGACGACATGGTCTTGAAGGCCGAAGTCATGGAAGAAGAAAAAAAAAAAAATATTTTAGATCTTTTAAATCGTATGACTACAATTATTTAATTATAATTAAATCCTAATAGGTATGTTTCGTTTCAGAACTTGGATTTCTTACGTTTTAACCTAAAAGAGATGTCCTTTGAGAGCTGGGTAACCACTTATAATTTATTTTGGTTGAATTTTATACATTAAATATTTTATGGAATAAAAATCAAATTCATTTAATTTACATAAAATATCTTGAAACTTTTAAATCATTTGATTAAAATTAACTAATAATAGTTAACTCTTGATAAATCACTCCCATAAATAAAAAATCTAATTCAATTTAAAGTAATCAATCTAATTTTGTATTAAAATATTCTAATTTGAATTCATTTATTTTTATGTGTTTGCTCTCTGTTTCTGAAAATGTATCATTGTTTTGACAGGGTTCATTATTATATTGAGCTGCATGATATTAAATACACCTATGTGAATACTTTTATTGGATGTCTTTAAACCATTGAGAATTTAATATTTTAATGTTAATTAAATATTATGCTACCTATTTTAAATCTGAATCTGAGCGAATTGCGTTTATGTTTTAATACAAGTAGGATATTCATAGACAGTTTTTCAAACCATTTATCGGTTAATATTTAGTTGATTTTTTTTCCCTTTCTTATTAACATTTTAATTGAAATGTCAAAAAGTGAAAACATTTAAAAACTTTTATTCTTCGTCAATCACGGAAAAGTTTAAACTTATTCTTGCAAACAAACTCTCAATATTTTAATTATATGAGAAAAGTTTGCGACTAATTTATTTTTTAATAAATTATATTCTGGTCGACAGAAGTGGAGAAATTCAGAATTATTTAAGCCTTAGGATCTATCTCAAATTGCAAGTCTGTATAATCTGCAAGTCATCAAATATATGATAACAACATTTTTTTGACATAACTAAGTCATCGTTAGTTAAATCACAGGTCGTTAAATTTGTGAATTTAATTTTTTTTTTATGTTTTTAGATAGTTATAAACATATGTCTCTTATTGCTTAACAATTTGTTAATTGTTTATTAACAATTCGTTAATTGTTTATTAACAATTTGTTAATTGTTTATTAACAAAGTTAATTAATTAACATTATAATTAGTGAAATCCAATGCTTGCAGGAATTATGTGATTTATTGTTCATCGAAATGACACCTATCAGTTCAGTTTCCGAGCACAAGTTTCTAGTCATGGTAGATTTCTCTGTTTTAATACTTATTACCAGTTGCATAATTGTGGTAGGGCAAGGTTCCCCCTTGGCAATTTTTTGAGAGATAAATGTAGAAATTTGCCCTCCCCCCAGATAACCCAACAGTACAAATAGCACCTTTTATTAATGAACTCTTATGGATATTATTTAACAATATTGGTACCTAGTACTTGCTACCTACAATTTATGTTTATCCATACCATAAAATGAGTTAAAAGTCTTATGTAAAATCAAATAATTAGATATACTGTATGAAATACGTACAATGAAAATATGTTTTAACTGGTGAGTGGGAGAGGTGTCTGGGTTTTGGTAATAATAAATATATTATATTCCCTCCTAGATTTTTATTTAACCAAATCAATAATGAAATATTCTATTTTATTTTAAATAATATTTATGATGAACTCAAATATTAAATCTTAATTTGATATCATCAATTGTAAGATACTTAATCAGTTGCCCTTTATTTTAATTTTCTTTATATCATGCAATATGTCGTTTCGTTATCACTGTATCATTATCTTATCAATTATGTTTTAGGACAAAAATATTATTGTTATTAACCAAATTAAAGATTTTTAAAGTGTGGAACATCGTTCTTAAATTAAATATTTTAAACGTTTAACTAAAAGTACATTTCTGCGAAACGAGTGCATTATGTTTAAAGTTGTAACTTCATGTACAAAAGTTATCGTGCCTGTCAGAAGATGTTTTCAAAGTAGTAATTACACATGCAGACTCGTCTCGATTCCACAAAAATATCAGACACATTTGCAGTTTGCTGCACGTTCAATTGGGCCGTACATACGTTGTCTGCCGAGTTGGACTAATGTCCGATCGTGTCATGCAAAATCACCTGAGCTGACTCCACGTGAAAAATTGAAAAAAGCTGCTAAAGAATATGGTTCTGTATTAATTGCATTCCATGTCGGCATTTCATTGATATCATTGGGTACAGTATATTTTTTAATCTCGAATGGTGTTGATGTCCAACAATGGATTGGTTGGATGGGTATGTCAAATGCAGATGAAAGTACTAAAATCGTAGCTGGAGCAAGTCAATTTATTATTGCGTATGCTATTCACAAATCTTTTGCACCAGTGCGCATTTCAATAACCCTTGTATCTGTACCATTAATTGTACGATATCTCAGGTCTAAAGGAATAATGAAAATGAAATAACATAGGTATTAACTGATTAACTAATTTGTTTGTATCTATGTGTAATGTATCTATGAATAAGTATTTTATTGTATGTTTAGATTTTTATTAAGAAAGGTTTGTTCATTATGTTAAATATGGTATTATACTGTTTGAAATATTAAATATTTTTGTATTTTAACTGTGAAAGTTATCATTACTTGAAAAATATAGTTTATAATTGTTATTAGTAAAAAATATCGGTGATAATATACTTGTATATAAACTAAGATATCAAAGAGAAACTATTGGTACTTATTAAATTTAATTCTTTAATTAATGATTGTGTATTTTTTTAAATGTTTACATTTATATATGTGTAGGTATACAAAATATGTAGATAATGTAGATTGTAAGATATTTGTTGAAATAAATTGCATTAATTAGTAGGGTAATAGCACCATAATTTTAGTTTTTCAATTGTATATTTTTCATAATAAATATATTTATTTTAAATTCAATATACAATCATAAAATATTTTTTAAATTATTTTTGCTTTTCTTGTTTACCTTTGATGATCGTTAATTGATTAAATTATCAAGTTCTATAATTTACATTCCAAGGTTCATTTTTTATTTTAATGAAATTAATTAATTCTACTTTTGGTATCAGAATTATTTTTATTGTATTCTAAATACTTTGAATGTATAACATTTCAGCTAGTAAACATAAAATGTTATCTATTTTTAAATTTTATCATACTGTATTTAGATTATTGCAATAGAATTTGTAGTTTCAACTATAATACAATAATAATAATTAAGTTTTATGTCTAAAGATGCAGTTTTTCTTGTTTGTTAATGGGAAAGCATAAGACAGCATTTTAAAACTATGACTTATGAATTTATACTTAACTTTATATTGAAAAGTACCTAAAATAATATCTATAAAACATTCCTATCCAAATTATTCTCCTTTTTTAATTTGCCTGCTGTTAATTTATTCCTGAGCATGAAATTTTAAATAATAGAATAAAATAATAATAAATAAATAAAACATATTTTATATTCTCAAATCTACACATGTAGTTTATTCTTATGTAAATCTTAAAACTATTGTTATGTATTATAGAACAAAATAAAAATTAATCAGTACTATATAATGGAAACAACTTTAAATGTCTTCCTAACATAAGATTATAACAATTAAATAATATTAATAATAAAAATATAAGAATAGGTATGTCTCATTTTAATTGATACAAAATAAAATAAATATTTATATTACATCAGATTATCTTAACAGTGAAACATAAAAGACAAGGGTTACTTTATAGTATTATAATTTTAAATAATGATTTTAGTTAAATTATAAAAAAAAGAAATGTATAAAATATAGAATATAAAGTCAGATTATAATTATAATAATAATAAATGTTGTGACCATGGTTAAAAAATATAAATAGTGTAAAGACATTAAGGTTGGAAAAAACCTATTTAAAAAAAAAAAAAACACGACAATATTAAAAGAAGTATGCATGAACATTTTTCTTTTTCTTAATTTAAGGTTGAACATTTGTTTAATATTTATTAATATGTAGTATAATAATGCACATATAATTAAAATTTAATAAATAGGTATTTGCGTATAACAAAATCAATACACTTCTTTATGTTATAAATTGTACATCTAAAAATACCACAATATTTTTGAAGTAGTTATATAGTTATATATAATTCAGTTTTAAACATACAAGTGAAAAAAAAAAAAAAATTATTCATAATTAATGATGAACCTTAATTTTAAAGCAAGCAATACAAATACATACATATATAATACCCGATATGTTTGGTAGAACAACACATTGCAATTAAGTTATTATAGCATAATATTGATCAGTAGTGCTGAATCCCATATTGAGGTTGGGATTTGGCCCAACATCTTTTGAAAATTTAAATGGGACTAAAGTTATGGCTGCTCATGCATTCATTACAAAATTTAAAGCGAACATCAATTTTTTTTGGATAAAAATCACTGACCACTATATCAAGATCTTTTTAAATATTTTTCGCCCAACTAAATTTTTAGGACTTCAGCATCACTGATGTTGATTATACAAAGCAATAACAATTTAAGGTATACAATTATATAATATGTTGGTACATATCGTATGTATAAAAAAAAAATTAAAGTAAGTATAATAAGACAATAATGAGCATAGGCTTATAATGTACATACAAACACAAAATTATTTAGTTTCACACAAAGAATCTTTACAATATCCTGTCATTAAAATAATTACACAAAATATGAGTAATGTATCTCTTCTAAACAGTGGCAAAATCATTATTTATATAATATATAAATACATTTAATGGGTATGTTATAGTTGAAACCTTATAACTTAGGATGTATATTTCAGATTTACTTTATTTAGTTTTTTTAATTTACTAAAATTGAATTCTTTAAATAAGATTACACATAAAATCCAAGATATACGAACAGATTTTATTATTCACTATTAACTTTAATCAATAAAAATAATTTAATATTATAATTTTGTAATTTTAATAATTAATACAATTCTTTTACAATTACCAATTCAAATATATACCAACATCTGTTTTTTATTATTATTTGCTTCTGTCCTACATCATACTAGCAATTTGTTTTGTAAATAAAATTAACATATAAACATGGACATATAAAAAAAAAAATAGATTAAGAAGTACCATTTATGGAAATAACAGAAGTAGAATTGGAATGGAGGAGAGGATGATAATGTCGACGAAAGAATAGTTAAGATATGAAAACAGAGAAAATAATTAAATATGAGGATGGGAAAAGTAGGGATGGATAAAAAAGATCCGATGTATGTCGCAATATAATTAGTAAGAGATAAAATAAATGGAAAGAAAGGGTAGCGGTAAATGGAAATGTAAATGAAAATGGTAAAAGCGAAAGAGATAAAATGAGTCAATTGAGGAGCGGAGGGATGTTTAAACTTCGGAATCAAAGGAAAAATCAGAAAAAGGAAGTCCATGAGTCGGACCAAATTTTTAATAATTAAATATATTTCATGTTTTTACCGATAAAATGTGTATTAATATCTTGGTATGGATTAGTTAGGTAAAATCTCGAAAATCCAAATAGTATACATTCTAAGTTTATTTTATCAATATTAATTTTAGTCGTCCTTCAAGTGTAACATACACACACAACTGTCTGTTTCAAACTCTCTAGAAATTGTTAGTAAATATGAATTACGTATAAGTCTTTAACACGGCATTAACATATATAGATCAGGCCATTATGTCTTTCTTTTTTTTGTTGGCTAAATGGAAATACAGGAAAATATGACAGCCTACTTTAAATAAATATTTATGCAAATTTATAAAAAAATATTAAATTTATAACACACGGCACACTGCAATTAGCAGACATATATCACACACAGATAACATACAATTAATAGTTATATTATTTCATTTACGATTTTAATATTATAGTTAACGGATACAATTTATGCAATTACAAATAAATACAATATAATATAAACGTGCATAATATTTAATATATATTAAAAAGATCTATTTTTGTCGTTTATAATTAAATTATGTAACGAAATGCATACAATAGTATGTACCTACGTCATTATTTTGTGCACGTATGTATTTGAATGCAAATTGAACAGAGGAACTATTAAGGATTAATATTATAATCTATAACATTAATAAACTATGATTGCTTATATTATTATTCACGCTCGTTTTATGTAAGTATATATCAAAAAGTATAAAGTTATGAATAGGTATATATAGTATATAATATTGATTTTAAGCTTATTTGTACAATAAATAGTATAACACACTAAATAATATATACTCGTAGACTCGTATGAGGAAGCCTGATAATAATTTAAATTTTTAAATTTACGTGTACGCACTTATACAAGGGAAATTTGCGATATTTGAGGTTTTCTTGTGGTGATAGAAAAGTATGGACCGGAAAAAGTATCCTAACAGGGTTCACCACATAGACAACTGAAAATGTTTGTCAGCATTTTGAAGCACCTTAAGTCGAAATAAAAAAGTTTACTAACATAACAATGTTCATGCAGTCAGTTATAACGACGATGATACAGAAGCATAGAACTATACAAATATATAAGATTAACATATACTTAAAAGGTACGCGATGTAAAGGAATGTCAGAAGGGATCCTTGGTAAAAATCGATTTCCAATAGATTAGATTGAAAGATAGAAGAAATGAGTTGCGGGTCCATTTTATTTGCGTTTTGTCCTGTTGTTCGTGATTGACGGCTCTACAAAAATAAAAATAATAGTTACAAAGGTATCAAAGTGATAAATTTATTATATATATTATTGTAAGTGAATAGTAACTCGGGTGTTATTGAGTTGTTTATTTCAATTGCCCTAGACCAATAGGGCCAAGAGGAACATATATTTGAGGTATTGAAACCATATTAGTAATATATTTACAATTACAAAAAACTAATAAACATCGATGTAACAATAACGTTAAAGCTTTGTTAAATTGATATTTAATTAAGTGAAAATACCAGATATCTTATATAACAAAAAATGTATACAAATTACTAATTAAGAAAGAAATTTAAATACATTTTTGTTTAGTTTTCAAACAGAAATTTAGGGGTTTTATTCTTAACTAATAAATATATGATGTTTAATATTCAGTCATCATGCATCGCTGGAACAAAGAGCATTGTGTACTTGCATTAGAATGGATTATTACATGTTTTTTCGTTAGAAATTTGGATTACTGGTTCGTGAAGCAATGTCAAAATTCTCGTGTGAAAAATAACGAGACTATTAATTCTGTCGTTGAAAAAGTTCCTGATCCTAGACCCATGGTAAGAAAAAATAAAAATATTGAAAGAGTACACGTTGCTATTAATTTGAGTCTATAGCTTTCAATAATGACCTCCAAATTCAAAGAAATTTGATTTCTATAGTATAGGTATTTTAGGAGTAAAATCTACGACTACACGCATCTGATGCTCACATGTTATCGGTGGAACCAAATAAAAGATGCCCTGTAAGTAATTATGTTTGTCGCATGGACATCTTATTTTGGATAGAGTATAAGTACATAAAGGTTTAAGTTATTAATACTATGATACATAAGGATATTAGTTATCAATACATGGTATATGACGGTTGGCATATTCACTGAAAATCAAAAATGTTCCACGAACTATTAAAAAAGGTTATGAAGGTTGATTAACTTTTTATCTAAGTGATTAACCTTGAATGAATGATCAATTTTTTTAGGTAACTTAATTGTATTCAATGTAGCGCATTCTTAATAAGAATGTCATAAAATCATAAAATATATAACATTAGAGAACAATATCAGCAAAGATATTAATTTCCCTTTTTATCAACGGTTATGGAAATCTCAGTTAATTGATTCTGATCGCTATATTATACAGCCATATTCATCATCATACACAGTTTAATTTAAGAGTTGTAGTGTCACTATTAAGCCTTTCCAATGGTCTCTGTCCAAAGACCAGTCTAACATTGCGCTCTCATCTATTAATTTTACATCCTTTTTTGTGGCGTCATTCCATCTTGTTCCCGGTCTTCTCAGAGGCCGTTTTTTGTTTATTCTTTCCGTCAGAATATTCTTTAATACATCCCCATCAGTTTTCCTTACATGTCACGGTCACTCTCTTATACAGACATAATAAAAAAAACTTTCGATATCTTACCTAATCAATATTTATAATGCAAGAATATAAATTAAGTAATTTAATAGGGTGAGACAACTGTATATAAAACTAGTTGATTTAGAACTGCATTTAGAAACATTTTTGACAAATAATAATTTTCTCGGTATAGTGATTATGTCTCTTAAAATGTAGCATAATAAAAAAAATCATAGTGTAATTAATTATAATAGTTAAATAGTATTTATTTATTTTGTATGGCAAGTTATATCAGTAAGAATATTTTATACAATATATTTTGTAAAATATGACCAGAAAAACAAATCAAAGATAATTAAGATTTCATCTATTAATATAATAGCATCTTATTTGTTAGTGAATTTTATAAAAAATGTATAATTTGGTCTTGAAAATATTTTTCTTTACAAATTTGGTAATAGGAGGTGTCAAATGTTTATATTTTATGCTTAATATTACAGTTGTAAATTTGCATTTAAGTTTTAAATAATTAACTAACACAGTTGTTAACACAAAAACCAACAAAGAACATAATAACACTAATCACTAATATAAATTGTAATTGTTTTGTGCATTGTAAAAGACATTTTCATTATATTATTCTAAATGTTTGGATTAATAATATTCCTTGAACTGAGATACTGAGTAGCAATTAGTTACTCCCTATGAATAATCCTCGAAAACCTTAATTCAAAAATTAAGTATTTTTAAGACATTTATATAAGAAATATATCAAATCTACTAATACAATTGAGTCATTAAATCATGTTTTTAATTCAAACTAAATACTTAAAATCCTTAGTTTAATATTAATTTTAAATATAATATAATTAGATTAAAAATATATATATATAATAATAATATTTTATAATTAGTAAGTTACAAAGTCAAATATTCTTGAATCTAAGACCTAGATTGTACATAATATATACATTTATATTTATATTTTTTAAATAAAGAATAACAAAATAGCAACCAAATTAATAACACAAAGTTTATAAAATTGAATATATTGTGAGACAATATCATTTTAAATAAAATCCCAAAAAAATGTAAAACAAAACTTCTATTAATTTATATATTTTATAATAACTATTGTATAACCAACCTAAATGTATACTTAAAATTTCAAATTCTGACTGCTGTGACCCATTAGATAAAAGCTATAATTTAGATTTAGAAATGTATGTTAATGTACATGTTATACAAAACATTTATTATTATTCTACTATTAATATTCACACAGGATCATAGAAGTAATAGAGAATGGCCAAATTTATATTAAAAATATTAACACAAAAATATTCTTTAGAAAAATTAAAATGGATACAGAGCATATAAAGATTTTATATAGCATGGGCCAAAATATACATGAGATTTGATTATAACCATATTATGTATATTTACTTATCCTTCTCTAAAAATATAATAAATAATAATACTAGTATATTTATAAAATAAATGTAAGTATAATAGGTTTTTATATTCAAAATATTGTACATTATATGTAGTATAGTAAATATAAACAATTTTTACAATTTATTAGTCACACAATATATATAATATACACATACATACACACACCCAAGAAATTTAACTATGTATAAAATAAGTGTACATACATACACATAATATAGTTAAATTCAATTTACTGGCAAAAGTGAATACCTACAGTTTAACTAGTAGTGGTTGTATGGCAATTTTAAACATTCATCTACAGAGTACATTTAAATATTTTTTTGGAAGAATAATGTTCAATACACCTTTTTTCCAAAGTAATTTTAATTTTTTTTTTAGGTAGTAAAAAAAATTCATTGAAGTGCCTTATAGTTTTATGTATTTGACATATATTATACATAAAATTATGTACATAACAGATTGAGATGAAAATAATAAATTAGCATTCTTTTTGTTTTAATTTTTATATTTTATTGATGCACAAGTGTACAAAACAAATTGAGTAAGACGTGAGTCAATGAGTTAGGTATAACAAGAATCATTAGTTTACTGCAATTGAGTAAAAAAAATGCTAAATATAGCATTTACATACATATTTCAAATAATAATTATTTTTATGAAGATAACTTAAATTTTATAATATCATTTTCATAAGATAAATATTTACTAACATTGGTCAATGTGAATATTTAAAAAAATGTATTAGTTTTCATGGTGTACAACTAATATATTCCCTGTTTTGCTCAGAATCTAAAATTAAGTACTTTGTAGTTTTTATATTTACTTTTGCCACAAATTTAAAATAAAGTTGTATATTAAATAAGTGTTTTAATTCTTAGTTCATTTCACATATTTTATTGGTACACCAAGTAGTTTTATTTTTATTCTTAAAATTGTCTATGAAGGTTCATTTTTCTCACTTTTCATTTGATCATTTACATTTTTATAATTATTAATTAAGCTATTCATCCAAATGAGTATATTCGTGATTTTTTTTTAAATAAAAACTAAATGTAACTAACTCTAGTAGTTTGACTATTTGTAAATTTTTATTTAACTTTTAAATTATTATTTTTTTTTTTATGCCTAGTAATATGTTTATATTATGTTAAACTAATAAAACTAAATTGTTTACTTAGAGCTGTTAGGTTTTCATTTAATTTTTCTAGTGCATTCCAATTTTTTTTTTTTATTTAATCTCACCTTCTGTCGCTTCAGTACACGTGCATCAGTTTTTCGTCTTGACATGCCCCTTTACTGGGCCGATACAAACCTAAATACCCTTTTGGCCACTTTGAGTGAACAAGACTGTAAATTAAAAAACAACCATGGGGGATTTCATAGATGGAATTTTACAAAATAAATTTAAATAAAAATAAATAAAAATAAAATAAAGAAATCTCGGCCAATAATAATGAAGTGCCGTTTAAATTAATTTTATTTAAATGCCAAATAACCCAAACCTAAGTATGATAATTATTTTGGTTGTATTTGGCATTTGATTATAGTGTATTTGTGAGAAATTTGGAATTTATTTTACCTTCTAAACACTCTACATATGACGAATGACTCATCGGCTAAACTTATCTTATTCATGAGTTCTATTCGTATATAACTATTATTTTACTTTTCGAGTAAAATAGTTTCTTATAAGTACACAATAAAATGTGGCTGTGCGAACTAAATTATTAAAACATACCTCGTGTTTATTTTTCGAATTTGGATTTGAATCATTTAACAGCATTAATTTCATCTGATTTTTTAAAGTTATATTCTCGTTTTTCATTATCTAATTATGATTTTACTTATTAATCAACTTTTTATTTACTAATATATAAATACCAACTAAATTCAAAGTTTATAATATTTACCTTTAGTTTGATTTGTAGATTTGTTTTTCTCGTTTATTCTTTGCCAACTATATTCAGTACCACCTCCATCATCATCTTCATCATTTGAAGAGTTGTTCCATCTTTCGTTTTCTCTGTCACTATCGTCATCACGAATTTCATTCTTGAATACATTAAAAAATAAAATTTATTTATTGGTTAATATCTCATAATGTAACCTAACATGTTCTATACTGAAATTTATTTAACAGTTCTAAAAATATCATGAATTTATAAACATTAATATTATTTTTCAATGAAAATACATTAAAATTAAATTGATTGACAATATTACATATCAACTATCAACTATAAACATACATAAATAACAATAGATTCTAATATATATAAATATTGTACATATGTACAATTGAAATAACAGTTAAACATTATTGAATTTTTTTTTTTTTTTTTAAGACTGTTGGGATTAACCAAATGTATATACTAGCAATACCTAGATTAGTGAGACTATTGTATATTCATCTTTATAAGAAACTATATTTAAACTATGAATGAGTTAGATTTATTGAATATGCTTACAGTTGTAGGTAAAGTAATATCACTGTTATTTTCTGATACTACTTTTTTTGGAAGAAAACTATATGGTAAAGCATGTGGCAACAATTCTTCTTCTTCTTCTGGCTTCTCATTCCATTGTCTTTCTTCATCTTCAACACCCCCCTGTAACCAAGAGTTATATTTATATTTTAAATCAAAATTTAATTTAAATTTTTAAAGTAATGTAAAGAAAATAGTGCATTAAAAAATAAAATTAATTACGTGAGGTATGGCAATATCATGGCTATGATTATTTTGAACACACTGAGCTCTATTATTATCAGCAAGAACTACATCCATGGACATAGTTTCATTTCTTCTAAAAGTATATAATTTACGTGACTCTTCTTCGTCATAATATTGTTCTTCATAATCTTCTTCAAAATCTGGACATTCTGATTTAATATTAATATCATTTTCATATGATTCGGATACATGAGATTCATAAACTGAATCTTGATCATATTCATCTTCTTCCATCATTTCAGGTTTAACTACTCTTGATACATTAATTGGAGGAGCATCATATTCCTCAGCATTTTCCTAAAAATAAATTATTGCAAAAACATGAAATAATTATAACATAAATAAAATTTTAAATGTAATAAATTAAAAAATAGTTAAATTTACTTCTATTGGTTCCCTTTTGATTTTTTTCCTTAAACTCTGTACATCAAATTCATTCATTTCATTTGGCTAAATTAACAATAATATTAAGTTAAACATTTGAGAATTAAAATAAAAAAATAGCTACTTACTAATTTGTCAACTTGTCCTGGTGGATTTACATTTCCTTTACCACGCCTAAATCTTAGCACGACTGATCGGCTATCAATTACTAAATTATATTTTTCTTTATATGCTTGTATTGCATCCTCAGCATTAGAAAATTTAATAAATGCATATCTATCGCAAACACAGATTTATAAATTTAATATAATTAACCAATAGCTGAGCACAAAATATATTTAGTTATGACTATTAGAACTTACCTAGTGTACTTCATTTTTTTAGCAAATCCAATATCAACTCTAGTGGCTTTTGGAAATTCATCTTTAACAGCATTAGATGTAATATTTGTTGGTAAATTTCCAAGATATAATCTAAAGTAATTAATATTTTATAAATTAGTTATAAAATTACAAATTATATACTGACATTTATTGCAGCAAGTGTAAACCAGAATTTTTATCCAATGAAAATTTTAAAGTTAAGACAAAGTATGTTTTAATTTTTAATAGTTTTAATATAAGAAAAAAAATATTGGTAATATTAAATATTTGATAAATAAGCTTATCCTTCATTTAAAAAATAAAAAATGAATGCACTATTAAGTTTATGCCATTAATCAAATTATTAGAAATTACAATACTTAGCTCATTTTTTTTTTTTTTTTTAAATAGACTTTATGATTTAAAATTATTTTTAAATACATATATACTAAAAATATGACTAACAATACCATTTTTAAGGTTAAATTACTAAAATGTATGATACTTACGTGTATGGATCAATGCACTCTGGAAATGCTTTTTCTTCAAACTGACTTTCTTTAATTTCAACACGCAAATTCTCATGTTGAAAAACTGTCTTATTCAGTTCCTTTGCAACATCTTCAATATTTGCAGTAGGTTGTACTTGTACATAACAATACCTAATAAAATGAGAAGTTCAAAAATCTTTAACTTAAATTTAAATCTTATATTAAATTATTCTTTAGTCATAATAAAATTAATCTTACCTCGGATTACATGGTGTGTGGAAATGAACAGATTTAATATCTGTATGAAAATTTTGAACAATTTGTCGTGTAATTTCATGATCTGGAAATCGGATCATAATTTGTTGATTATTTTTAGGTGTTCGAAGTTCCATTTCAGCTGCAATAGCTTTTACTGCATCTTCACGGTTCCATGGTTTTTGAGCACGCTGAGGTTCACCAGATTGTTGTGATTTTAACTTGCGTTTTCGTGTTTTACATTCTGTCACAGCATTTGTGTCCTTAATTTGTGTAATAAAATACAATAAAAAAAAAAGTTGATGAATTGAGCTTTAAAAATGTTTACAATTGTTATTTGTTAGATTTATATATCGAACCTGATTAGTTCCATTGGATTGAATTTGAACAGAACTACGAGGTCTATTCATTCGCATGTGTTGTCTTGGTATAAAACGTGGTCTTTGATTAAACTGTGGCCAGTTTTGAGTAGATGATGTTGATGGTGTTTGTGGATTTTGAGAAGAATTACCAAAGAAATTGCCATTCTATTAAACAAATATAAATATATAATAAATATGTTTTAAAATTAAACATTAGAAACTAACAGCATTTTGCGAGAACTGTCTAGGATAGTTGTTTCTTGGAGTGTTCCCATATTGATAAGGTGTACGCTGGCGTGAACTGCTGTTGAACGACCTCCAGCGTGTCAAAGGTGATCTTATAGTACTATTACTAGACGAACTGAATGTGGTTAGATTATTACAAGTCGTAGTATTTGTCACGGTAGTCTTAGCTTGTGGAGCAGGGTTTGCCATACGAAACTGTGTTTGCCATGTATTAGGAAAGGCTTGTTGAGGCCAGAATCCATGGGGATGTGTTGGTGGGGGAGACGTGAAATCTGTTTGCAAGTGTATTTGGTTGCTGTGTGGCGGAGGCTGTTGTGGCACAAAAGTAGGCAATACTTGTTTAGGTGGGCTCATGATGGCCGATTTGTTTTCGATAGACTGGTTTTCCACTGGAAAAAATAATAATCATAATAAACACAAAAGATAAATTATACATTTGGGATTTTCTGCAATGGGATTATTCGTGTAAATTTAATGTCTCACTTGTATTCGTTTTGTCAAACGTTTTTTGTGAACATTACAAAAATCAGTACCAGGTAGATGAAGTCAAGGAAATAGGTCAGTTTTAAATGTACTACTGCGTTACAAAAACGCATAAATCGATAAATTGGTACAAACGAAGCACACAGACATATACATACAACACCAATTACAATAACACAAGTTACTTCGGCGCAGCAGCTTGTCACTACTATTACTCCTGGTGGCGGAGATCGTGGAAAACCGTGATAAGGAGAGCGTTTAAAAAAAAAAACAGTTCGGCAACGTTGCAAAATGTTGTTGTGTTGATAGTGAATATGTACGGTGTCGCTGTGATAATAAAAAAAAAAAAAAGAAGCATTTTGTTTACGTTCAACATATTTTTTTAACCCAAGTATTATTCGGTTTTTTGAACGTATATTCGCACAACGTATTTTGAGTGAATCATGTCGGGGTATCTAGCTTTATGATAGTCACCCGGTAATGTCAGCTTCACTGAATGTCTAGCCGGTCTCATCGTCGCGCGCTCTCACGTAAGTAACCCAAAATTTATGTTGAAGTCAACGTAAATCACCGGCCCGGGATAATGGACTTAGTATATTCGATATTTCGAAAACAAGCTTGGAAAACACAATTTCAAAATGAGCAGATGGAAGAGGACATGTGCTTTAAATGCCTGGCTAAGATCTCCGCCAACAATATTGTCGCTTGGGTAACCACATTCGATCTTGACGATCACGTCAACATCAACTGGGGATCACACGTGTACATAGCTGATCTCAACGTGCCTTGGAAGTACCACAAGATCACTTCCAATAATTGTACCGTCACCACTCTAGAATGGGACATGTATGGCTATTCGCTTTTGATTGGTGACAAAAATGGTGCTGTATCTATATGGACTTGTAGTACTGATCATAATCTCACCAATTGGGTTCAGGTAGGTTCAAAAGATTTTCGTGGTGAACCAATCATTGCTGGCACTTTTTTTCATTTGGGTAAAAAACTAATGCTTGTCAATGAAAAAGCTGATAATATCAACTATTTTGAAAAATTCAACTATGTCAGGTTCACTCCATCTTTACGCACATGGGGAGGCACTGGATTACCAGGATGTTTAATAGTATCTGCTACAGGCATGATTGGAGCTCTGTTAACTAATGACAGTGGAGAACCTATGATTTCGGCTACAAACAGTTTGGCTGTAGCTAGGTATCGTATATCTGTTGTTGATATCAGTTATCGACAAAATGGAAATTTCTTGATTGTCACATCTGATGGTCGACCAAGATCACCAATTAATTGTTATGAAGTATCAATAAAGCTAATAAATGAAAAAAGTTGTACCATTATATCACAGTGGTTGCCTAGCTTTTTTTTAACATTTAATGAAACTGTGGATAGAGTTATTTCACATGTAAAATTTTTATTACGTGAAGGTTCCGAATCTCTTGTTATTGGCAGTAATAGCAGCAATGGATGTATTATAGAAACATGGGAATTAGTCAAAAAAACTAATCCAATAAACAAAGTATTTAAAAAAGTCATAACTGAAGATCATCCAACTGTGAGTTGGATAAAAAAAAGCTCTTTCACTGTAGGAGCGCAATTAACAGCGTTAGCTACACCGAAAATGTCCATATCCTACAACCAATCTTCTAGCAGTCAATACGTGGTTGCTGCCTTTAGTAATCATCAAGTTTGTTGTTTATCTAGAGAACTAACGCAACAGTGTTTGTTTGAATTAAGTAGTTATTGTGAAGACAATATTGGAAAAATAGGCTTGCAACATAGTAGCAATATTCAATTTTCAGACTTAGACATTTCTTACCTGGGAAATGTGTTTGTTGTCTGTGACAATATGGGTAATTTATATTTGTTTCAACTACTTTCTGTAGCAGAACTGAATGGGCCTTTAACTGTTGCCTATGCTACATTACAGCTTGAATATTGTTTGGTCACTGGTTTAGATTGGTGGGATCTGGCAATATCATTAAGACCTAACATGTTGGAAGCTGTGTGCAATCGTTTTAGTGAAAATTTCCTAAAACAATCCCAGGTACTTCAACAAAAAGAGTACACTACATATTTGAGTATTCGTTCTTTTCTTTACAAAATGATGCCTGGAGCACAATCAAAACGTTCTGACCTCATGCACCTGATGACGCTTCATTCCATATCTAACGCATTTAAAAATGTGTTACGTGTCAGTGATATTATGGCTGATAGAGATCCTGTTGAAAGTTTATCAAATGTCCTGAAGGAACCTATTATAGACATAGACAAAATTTTACCTAGTCTAGGTGGTAAGGATTTTACTGTAGAACCCAGTACTCTTCAATCACTTCATCAACTTATCCAATGGGTAGCACAGCTCGCATTAAATGTTGTTTCCAGAATACCTGAACCACGTGATAATGTTGGATATAACTTGCTAAATGATTTATATGCCATTAATACAATACGAGAGCTCTTAGTCATGATACGCATTTGGGGTCTATTAAGGCCTAATTGTTTACCTGTATTTATCAAAAACATTGACAATTTAGATGTTTTATCTGTTACGTTTCGTTTACTTTCACGGTTTGTTCAACTATGTGGTGAAAATGATGAAATGTTATTTGATGAATGTTATACACTTCAAAGTCAAGTCAATATCACTCCTCTTTCATCAGTTGCTGCAGGAATTCATGAAGTTGCATCTCCTGCTCTTTATTATCAGCATTTACCATTAAAGTTAGTATTTGGTCAAGAACCAGACTGTTTGAGGTATAATACATCTTCTATAGATACAACATATAATGGTAAACAACATTCAGATTATGTGAAAGATTATGATGTCATAAGAAATGTGTATATAGGTAGATGTCCATTAACTGTGAAACAGTGCAATAGATGTGAAGGTAAAATGCAATTGGTAGGTAATTCAAGAACTGCAGCAATTCGAGTATGGGAAAATAGGTGGGCCAGAAATTGTAGATGTGGTGGTAGGTGGCGGACAGTTAAAGTAGGAAGCCAGTAAGTTTAACAATAAAAAATTATATTGTTTATATAAAATATAAAACTTGAATATTCAATAGTATCATAATTTAGTTCAATTTTTGGCAAACTTTGGTGATTGCAACTTCATAGTAATACATTTATAATCCAATATTAATTAGTACAAACTATTTAATACGGTTGGATAAAAATAATAATAAATATTTTTACTGTTTTTAACTGCAAATACAGTTGCTAAATTATTTTAATATTGACAACTTTATCATATAAATAAAATAATTTGTTTTTATAAAATATATTAAAATGTATTTTGTTAAATTTTTTTACTACACAAAGTATTTGATAACAATATGAATTAGATTTTATTCTTATTGTATCAACATCAATGAAGTTATATATTATCAAGGTAAAGAAGTTTTTTTTATACAATATTTAAGTATAAAAGATCTTCCAAATTAAATTTTGATCTCTGAAATTTTAGCTAAATATGATTAATTTAAGATTTACAGTAATCCCTCGTTATCCGCGGAGGTTAGGTTCCAGGAAAGTTGCGCGGATATCGAAACCGCGGATAACGAGACCATAAAGCAATGTAAAACGGGAAGTTAGGTTTTATTTACATACAATTTTTAATTTTTATTAGACATTTTTATTTATTTTTATTTTTATTACACAAAAAGGTTAATATGTTTTACAATTACATATTATGTATTTATTTTTTTAATATAATTTATTAATTATTTATACATACATACATAATATATTAGGAAGGATGAAAAAAATTTGTAATTGATGTTTGTTTCCTTTTGTTTTCTATGTCTTTGCGAACTTCTTCGTAAGGCACCAGCAATTCTTGGATTCCTCTTTTGAACTTTAATGCTCTTTCAGTGAGTGGATCCGTCATAAGAACTTGTTCAGTTAGTTGGTTTGCTAATGAAAAAATCTCTTTGATTGATTTAGAGGAGAAATCCGGCTTCACAGGTTCTTCTTCCTCTTCATCATCCTCCGATTGTTTTGGTTCGTTCGGGGTTTCGGTAATTTCTTCTAGATCCTCCAATGTAAGTTCCTGATCATAGTTAAACATCATTTCTTCTATGTCGTCTCTATTTACCTCATCAAAACCTTTTACGTTCCGAGCAATTTCTACGATTTGATTCACCGTGGTGTTCAGATTGTCAATTTTATCGCTTTTCAACACAACTTCTGGCCATAATTTTCGCCAACAAGCATTTATAGTCGAGGGCTGAACTTCATCCAGTGATTCTTTGATATTGACGAGACATTTAGCGATGTCATAATTTTTCCATCCTTGTGTAACTGTAAGTTCTGGATCTTCTTCTAAGTTTTTTAATAGACGTTGAAAAGTTCTTCGTACGTAATAGGCCTTAAACGCTGCAATCACCCCTTGGTCTAATGGTTGAAAAAGTGAGGTAGTGTTTGGAGGCATAAACATGACTTCAATGTCAGAATGTTGAAATTTTAATGAGGGGGGATGGCCAGGGGCATTGTCAATTAGCAATAAAGCTTTAAAAGGGAGATTTTTTAATTTTAGGTACATCTCCACTTGAGGAATAAAACAGTTTGTAAACCAATCACTAAAAATTTGTGCAGTGACCCAAGCTTTATTATTTGCTCTCCAAAACACTGGCAAGTGATTCATGTCTTTAGATTTGAAGGCTCGTGGTTTAAGTGATTTATAAACGACCATTGACTTTATCATGAAACCACAAGCATTAGCACAAAGCAATAAGGTGAGTCTGTCTTTAGCTGCCTTGAATCCCGGTGCTGTTTTTTCATTTTTTGATAAAAAAGTTCTTGATGGCATTCTTTTCCAAAAAAGACCTGTTTCGTCTGCATTGAATACCTGTTCGGGGGTGTAACCACCCTGTTCAATGACATTTTTTAACTCTATAGGAAAATTTTTAGCTGCTAAATGGTCTGCCGAGGCAGACTCGCCAACTAGTTTGACGTTGTGAAGGTTACACCGATTTTTGAATTTTTCAAACCAGCCTTTGCTTGCGAGGAACGACGAATTTTCGCTATCCCCCTTTGATGAACTTGTAAAATGTTGATGAAGTTGTTTAGCCTTTTCTCGTATAATTATAGAACTGAGAGGAACTTTTTTTTGGGTCTGGTCTTCAATCCAAATATTTAAGGCTTTTTCGGTCTTCTCTACCATAACATCACGCGTGATAAAACACGTTTTACTGGAAATAGGGGCACTTTCCATAACACTGCGTCGTATTGCCACTTCATTTTTTCTTATTTCTCGAACACTAGACTCGTTCATTTCGTACTTCCTAGCAAGTGACGCTACGGTATCACCACTTTTTATTTTATCCAAAATTTCAATTTTTTGCACAAGTGTCAAAACTTTTCTTCTCCTTTTCATTGAAATTTTAGGTTGAGAAGCCATTTAAAATGAAGTATGTATGGTACTGAATTAATTACAAATATAAATTAAATTAAATGTAGTAATATTTACATACAACCGTACACGTGTCACGCACTAATATCAACCAACAACTGAACAATTTTAAGATATAACAAATTAACCGTACATATTAAGGTATGTACATTATGTAGCTTATCTGTTATAATAGTATGGGTATAATAAAGATAAAATTTCATCGTATGTATAAATAAAATGTTATCGCCGACCCAACCGTGGATAATCGAAACCGCGGATTAAAAATCCGCGGATAACGAGGGATTACTGTAATTTGATAATGTATTTACTCTTTTAATAATATTGTTTGATAATTAAATTGTATATCATTGGGGATTATTATTTATGCTAAATTTGTGTAACTGATGTAATTTATTAAATTTGTTTATTTTAAGTTACTTAAGTGTAATATTGTTATCCTGATTTAACTTACATGATTATGTGTATTTTAGTTTATAAATAAATGAATAATAATGTTACATTATTAATGTAATAACAATAATGTAATTAAATGAATATGCTATTGTATTTACACAATTATTTGTTTAATTTTTTTTTTTTTTTTTGTTATATATTTTTGTTTGTAAATTATTGAAAGAAAAAGTCATTATTTGTTTATCCAATATGAACAATTAACTTTATTAAATGTAATATATTACAATGTTTCTATCAATTTTTGGGTATTTCATCTGTAGAACTAGTTGATTCATTAGTGATTTTTGTTTTAGATGTTTGTCCAGAATAATCTGTAGCTAAATATGTCATTAGATCAGTTAATCCTTCAAACTCTGTTCGAGATTTATGAACAGTTGGAGTAAGTCTTGGAAGCAATGAACCTATTTTCATTCTGAATTCATGCATCTGTAAAAAAAAAATTAAGGATTATTATATTTTTAAAAAGTGATAAAATACAGCAATAGAAATTTGATTAAAAAGTCATCAAAATATCTATTTAAATACTAGATGAAACCAATTAGTTTACTAAAATATTAAAGTTAGAGATGAAAATGTATTATTATCTTTTTATGTATGTTAAGTATGTTTTATGTATGTAAGATATTCATACTTGCTTGAATAAATAAAGAAAATATACTGTTAAGAGAAAAAATATTAAATAGAAAGAAATGATTATATGAAGGAATATTCTATGTTCATATTCATGTTTTCCTCTCATATGATATAGGAATAACCTTTATTGAATTGTTCTTTCATAGTATTTGCTTTGTTGTAATTTGTATCAGCCTTCATAAATCTTAATAATTTTATCATCTCCATTAAAAAGGAAAAGAAAAAAAGAATATAGCATACATGGCAGTATTACTGAAAAGTAAGAAAATAAATTTTATAATTTTTATTTTAATATTGAATACCTAAATATCCTCTAAGAAGAATTAGTGTGTAGAATTATTTATTATCATAGTAATAATTAATAGACTTAAAATAAATATAAATAACATAAAACAACGAAAATATGAAAATAATCGTACAAAAATTATATTTATAAATTAATATTTCATTTTTCTTTGATGAATAATTTACTACTATTACCATTTACAGTATTTCTTTTATATAATTTTTTAGATAAATAAAACACTAGTATGATACCATTTTCTTTTAATAGAAAAAAAACATAAATACAATCATCAAACATTTACATTTACTGTTTATCAATATCAACATATATCTATAAATATGGAATTAACCAATTATTTTATACCCTACTTTAGAGCCAGAGAAATTATAAAAATAATTAATACATCAAAAATATATTCACTTACATTTTTCTGTTTAATAATACATAAAAAAAAAAAAAAAAAACAATGGTATAAAAATGAAGGGCATAAAACACTTAAAAGTATTTTATTTGTGTATATGTTGTTATTGCCATTGATCTTATAATATACTAAAGTATATTCTAAAATTAATTTATTACATTTTCAGGCAAGATACCAATGAACATTTTGTAAAATTTAGGTTAGTAATATTTTATTAATTTACAATAAATCATAAACTTTATGTAATGGAACTAAATATGTATGAAATGGCTTTCATGACATTACTTAACATTTTTTTACATGAGGATAAATCTTAAGACTTGGTGGGTCAGAATCTCTCTTATTCGATGTTATATATATATATTATAATAAATATAAATACACCTATTATTGGTATAAATATATTTCTATAACAGAATAAATATTTAGTTTTAAAAATTTTACAAAATCATTATTGCTACTATACTAAGATTTTTTAGACAAAAATACAATAAAATATACTTACATCATTAGCACCACTCATTTTCCATACACCGTAGAAAAACAAACCACAGCCACCAAATGCATAGAAAGTTCCCCATTTTAAAGCTCTGATAGCTAGTTGCACACCAGTTTCAGCCGAGGGTGCTGGGGGGATTTGACCTTTAGAGAACATATTGGGATCTGTTTTACGAGCTGACGCCAAAGTTGACGCAAACGTGAATATGCCAGCACCAGCCGCAACACATGTTAAGAAAGCGGCTGATGCTACAACGTATATTACATCATTATTGATCACATTACATTATTAAAATTAAATTGTATTTAAATTAGGATTTGCTCATCGTTCACATAATACATTAATAATTATACCTAGAGTATCGCTCGATTTATTTTTGTTTTGTTGTGATTTAGTTGCATAATTGTCTTCTTTATTTTCATTAACCATTAAAATGTGTGTATTTAAATTCTATTAGAATATAGACTTAAATATTTTAAACTTTTAATAAAGAATTAAGAAAAATACCGGCATTTTTAAACATAATAATATAATTATTATCACTGGACAAAGTAATGATAACATATATTTAACCTATCAATCTGGTATATTAGTCAGTGTATACAAATTGAAAAAAGTTCAAGTGATATACCCCCTTCATTGGTGTTTGGTTTTCCGTTTACATTTTCAGGCTTGGGCCACACTATAGTACGAAATGCGCGCGTTATGATGAATGTGCTTATTAACGTGCGTATAGAGCGGTCGCCTGGCGCGGATCAATGGGGGGGGCATGGGAGCGATGGCCCTCCCCCAAATGTCACGAAACAAAACGGAAAAAAAAATTATAAAATTATATGTCAAGCAAAGATAAAAATTATATTTTTTCTATTGCAACTATGTATTGAAATGTTTTCAGAAACCAAAAGAAAATTAGATGTCACTCTATAATTTTTAATTTAATTTCATATTTCTTATTTTTTTATGGTTCTTAAACTAAAATTTTTCTTTACAATGTAAGTACCTACTTATTTTTTTTTAAACTTTTAGATGGTAATACTTATAATATTATAGAATGATTGAATTTTATATATTGTATTATGTTCAAACTATAAAATACCCCCACCCCATATAAATGACTCTGGATTCCCACCTATAGTTTATAAATAAATAAAATCGTTATCGTACAACATGAATTCCTAATTCCTTGTGACCTGCGTCTCACGTAGTGTATTAATGTTAAGCTGTAAAGTTGTTTATGATAAATATTAGTTTATTTTTTATTTTGCAGTTATTGTTACATGATCTTCATATTAATTACTAAGTGTAATTTAATATAGTTATTAATATTTCAATTAAAGTAGTTCAAATAAATAAATACAATTTTTTTGTTGTGCAAATGTTGTAAGCGTCAAGACATAAGGAGTGGTAGCATAGTTGGAGATGCTGGAAAATATTGAAGGGGCTCAAATACCTGGTAACAAACAGCTCTGTGGGATATAATTTTCAAATTAAAAATTTGAGGGGGAAGGGGGGCTTACCCCCTATCATTATCCCTGGATGAAAGGTCATTCAAAACAATGAATTACCCGATAAAATATTTCATTTCATCACGACACTGTGTTAAGATACCTCGGTACAACACTTGGAACCCATCAGAAAGAGAATGGAATTGCCGAATTCTAGGCGCTTTTCTTCTGAATTGGTCTCTAAAATAATTAGTCCTCCTAAATATGCAATTGATACTGGAATTTTTTCAAAAAACAATCGTTGAAATGGAAAAAAAAATGTATGTTTGGCTTTAGCTAGATAGCGCTATAAGTATATTTTTAAGAATTGGAACATCGTTTATATGATTTAAAATAACGTCCATTACTCTGGTCCCCCCAATCAAAAATGTAAGATTTTTTCATGTTTATAATTAGTACGTAATATGTACGTATTTGTAAGACCAATTTCGGAATTTGTACGGAACTCGTTCATCGATAAAAATTAATTTATTGCGGGAAGGGTTGAAATAACGGGCTGCATCCGAATTGGTTCCCGAGATTTTATGTATTATACATCCGAATTGGTTTCCGATATTTTATGCATTCTATTTTTGTAAAATACCTTCGATAATGGATTATGGCTATGGATTCTCCTGATAGTTCAGTTAATCTAATAATTTCTCCATTCATAAGTATATTTATATAAATAAAATAAGAAACACATTATGCGTAAATAATGACGATTTGAGTAGTATGGTTAAATATCTAGTTGTTACTTGTTAGTTATTTCCTGCACGTTACGTGTTATATACTTTTTTTAATATGAAATTCATGTTCAGTGAAAAAAATAAAAAACTTGTGGTGTTAGATGGTTTTAAATTTGGATATCAAAAACAGCAGGTGATATTGAACGTTGGATATGTGTAAAAAGAAAATGTAAGTCATACTTAAAAATAAATAATTTAAATTCAATTGTCGATAAAAGTATAATACATAACCACGAAAAAGACAGTGATAAAATACTTAATAGAAAAAAGTTAAGTAATAGTTCAAAAAGAAAAGCTCAAGATGTATTATATGAACGGCCAGCAAAAATTATTCGTTGTGAAATGGCTAAACCTGATATTGAAACTATAGATGCAAATGATTTAGGTAGAATTCGTAAAAATATTCATGCTAGTCGATGTAGTACAGAACCAACGTTGCCTAAAACATTGAGTCAAATTCATGAAATATTAAATAATTATGATGTAAAAACTAATCGGGGTTAAAACTTTTTAATTATTAATGATACAAAAACTAATATAATTGGATTTCTTGTAATAGTAATTTGGAAAAATTATCAACTTTTTTCAATTCATGGGGTAAAAAATAACTATTATGCTCCTCTAGTTTTCTTCATACCTCCAAATAAAACTAGTGATACATATACAAATGCTTTTCGTTTTATTCAAAATTATCTAAGCCTAGATAAAATATATGTCTATTTTGATAGAGTAATTCATGTAGCTGCCTCTGGAGTATGGCTTTTGGCTCAATTAAAAGGTTGTCGATTTCATTTGGGCCAAACTTGGGTTACAAATATACAAACACTTGAACTTTCCAAAAAATTTAAAACTAAGGGTTAGGATAGGACGATGTTAAAAAATGTTTTTTGGTTTATCCTTGTTATCACCCAAAGAAATTAATTAATGCTATACTGACGATTTAATGACAATAAAATCTATTAATGAAAAAATTGACGAATTCTTTGATTATAACAAAATATATACAACATTATATTCAATTCAAAAACAAACACACATCAAAACTGAGATGGAAAAATTAAAAAAAAATGAAATTCAATACTTAACTAATTTTTGCTATACATTTTTACCACAATAATAATAAATAAATAATAAAAAAGTCAAAATTATATAATTCAATTAATATACATAATCAAAAAATTATAAAAATATATCTTAACTTATTTTCGTGTTATAAACAAGCATACCTACATCAAAATAAGCATAAATAAATTTCATAAAAATAAAATTATCATAATACCTACTTAAAGAAACAATTTTTAACCATACCTACTAAAAATAGACAGTCCTAAGTCTGTATGAAATGGGAAGGAAAATTTAAATTACTCTGTAAAAAAATTGGGAATCAATTCGGTTATACTCTCCGTAAGGAATCGGGAACCAATTCAGATATATTCTCCGTAATAATTTGGGAACTCATTCGTATTTAGCGGAAATAACGTTATTTCAGCCCCTCCCTCCCGTAAAAATACACATTTTACAAAATTTAAAACTAATTTAGTTGTTATTGAAAATGTTTATTGTGTTAAAATATTATGTTTATTCATATTTATATAGGTACCTACATAACTTACCAAATATACATTAAATTAACTATAATAGGTATCTTTTGAAAGTTACTAATAATTATGGAGCTATCATAGTTTTTTTATAACACAAAAAATATTTAGAAAAAAAAAAAAATCAAATGTACCTACCTCTTAAATGTACAAATATTGTGCAACTATCAACTCATGAGTAACATGGCCTTAGAATTAATTTATGAAACCTAATTTCATGAGATATTTGTTTAGTTCTTATTATTTTATTTAACCATTGCCAATAGTGTAGATGAAACTTGGTTTGTTAATTTTTATTCTTCACGTTTACGAGAAAATTTTCAAGTAGATGTTTTCATACTCGTAATATCGCAAATAAAACTATACATATAATGTAGTATTTTTAAATATTTTATATCTTTTTTTGTTGAATTTTAATTTTAATAAGACCTAATAGGTACGTCTACATTTTAGGTTTTAAAAAGGTATTATTTGTTCTATATTATATAAATATTCAAGGAAATTATAAAGTATAACTGGTATTTAAACAACACAAGTTTAATAGTGTGAATACTTTAATAAAAGTTGACTGTTAAGAGATGTTAAATTATTTTTCCCAAGAAGGAATCAAAAACAGTGAATATATATTTGGATACTATGAAGTTCTATATAAAATATTCTCACGTATTAAGCAAAAAATATTAATAAAGTAATAAAATAAAATAAAAAAATTATAATTGTTAACTCACATAAATTAATATATAAATAAATAGTTTTTACATAGAAATAAATAAATAAATGCTTAGTCAGGATTATTATTTTGTATTTGTATGTTTGACGGGTATAGAATTAAAAATTCATCATCAGGTATATTATAAAATATAATAAAATCGCGACTTATAAAGTTCTACTGGTTGTACATCACAAATATAATAATACTCCAAGATAAGCATTTATTTAATTATTTATTTATATATGTATAAACTATTTATTTATGTATTAAAAATACATTAATGCTATCAAATATGATATTTTCATATTCATTATTATGATTACAATGACATTATTCATCTTAGTCAACTATTATATCTTACATGAAACAATAAATACATAATTTAGGTGTTTATGACGAAATCATAGTCATTTTTTTTTTATAAAAAAACATTGTTAATAAATAATGAATGGGAGAATACCATGTTATATATACATCCAATTAAAATTATTAACAATAAAGTTGGTCAATTACACTCTAACCACTAAATTAGATGTGCGTAAAATATTATATAATTATTCACATGCTAGAATTGTTGATTTTAATAATTTTTTATTCAAACCAGCAATACTGTGGTTTTTTTGTTGACCATACGCATACAACAATTATTAATTTGACGATAGAAAATTACTCTATTATAATATGCATTTAATAAATTGTATAACTATAATAATGCAAACATAATCATGTTCTATTAATAAAATGTTAAAGTTTTAAAACTTAAAAATGTACTCACGAATCAATATAAAATACATTTTTATAGTAGCCGAATAGTATACTTATAATTATATTTTTTTTCAACCTTCTTCCTTCCCCCAAATGGTTATTTTTGCCTTTTTTACTGGATATAAATATAATTTATTTTAACAGCAGTGACTTTTTTTTTACGTCTGTAGTCTGAGCTACGAGTATCAATAATTATGTGTTTTATGAATTATGAGTTAAAACGCTACTGGATTGTTATTTTCATGTCTTTTCAAACTAATAAAAGATATTTGTTTGCAAATATTAATTGATATTATTGTATTTTTAAAATTAAATAATAATTATTCTAATACAACATTTAAGTTTTTATTCATACTTTTGTCGTTTGAAAATGTTGAACATAAGCTTGTATCCTAAATAAAACATTCGGTTATGTTGAAGGAAATATTAAGAAGTTAGATGTAATAAAAAATTTTACGGAAACAAGTTAACGACCCTGAAAATATAGGTTAATCAGTTAAATACAATACCTCGTGTATAATGGATGTTAGGGTGAAATTAAAAAAAAAAAAAATCTTAAATACCTATCTCCTATCGGATAAGGCTATTTTTTTTAATTTTCTGAATGTAAAACATAAAGTATTTACCCAGTTGAAGCAATTCCTAAATGTTTTCATTTCACACAGATCAGCTAATAGTATTGGGAAACGTGTATCCATTAAGTGTAAGTGTAGATAAGTATTATATAATTAAATTTTGTCAACAACAATTTGTAGTTGTACGTATTTCAGTAAAATATATGTGTAATAAAAATAAAAATAAATTAATTTTGAAGTCTTAGAAATTAGTTTAATTGGTATGGATTAATTATGAAATCGTACTCCTGAAAAGTAGTTACATTAACACATTCAAATTTTTATATTATAATTATATTTAATTTGATTTGTTTCATTGATTATTAAGTGTATTTTATGTATAAACATTAATTCATAGACACAATTTTGTCTATAGGCGAGGTGAAAGTTCAAACACACTGGACGCGCTACTCTTGTCGACAGATTATCTAACATAATGATGTGTTTCTAAGGTACGTGATACAAGTGTATTATAGAACTCTTCAGGTTAGTACACACGCGGAATCTTAACGGAGGTGTTTTCGCTTGTGCTCACTTCGTCGTCTTCGAATCACGGTTGTTATTTTGTTTTGTCCGTTCCATTTTCTGGCATGTTCAATTAAAAATGAAAACCAAACG
Organism: Sipha flava; assembly: GCF_003268045.1. Taxonomy (NCBI): domain Eukaryota; kingdom Metazoa; phylum Arthropoda; class Insecta; order Hemiptera; family Aphididae; genus Sipha; species Sipha flava. The sequence continues at coordinate 36,096 of NW_020271746.1, forward strand.
TGAGTACACACATACATATATAATTATACATATTAAGCGCGTATTCATTTTTTAGTTAAAAAAATAAAAAATAAATATAAAACAAAGTTTTTTATTTAATTTATGAATTTGGTTATGAGTTTAGTATGTGTATAAATACAAATATAAGCTGTGCGGGCTATAAATAATTGGGGAAACTTTTTTTAAAAATATTTAGCGATTTTGTTACATGGAAAACAAAACAAGCTGAAATGTATTTTGCCTTAAATTTTGGATCGATAAATTACAATAAAACGAGGTGGTCATAAATTCTGTTAGGTTGCAACAATAATATTTTAATAAAACGATACCGGCAATTTAATTCATAAAACAATGTATTTAGTATTTATATACTCTGCAGAAATATTTGTACGTATAAATTTATATTATTACTTGTCATTTTGGAATGCATTCGATTTGATATGTTCTATCGTGTGATGAATACATCATAAGTTAATAAAAAATATGGTATAATTCATGAAATTTGTATACGAGTATTAAATTTATAATTAAAATTTTAATTTATTTGAGTAAAAATTTCAAGAACAGTTATTATATTTTCATATTTTTTGTACTATAAAAGGTATTCAGTATATATACATAACTATATTTTAATCTAAATTTCAAATATCACGAGCTTATAGTATTTAAAGTTAATTTGTTATGGACCATGGTGTACTTTACCAACTAGGAATTATTAAATAGTTTTCTTTTCATTTTATGTTTCATAAATATTTGTATAGAACTCATATTTATTTTAAAATATTATTGATTTACATTATAAATAATAAATTAATACATTTTAAACTTGACTTTTCGCAAGAAGTGTAGTTGCTAAATTACAAGTATATTTGCTATTAATTATATTTTACAGTTAAATTATTATTTTTTAATTACATTTACTCATTACTGTTATTTTATTTATTTTAAAATATATAAAGTTACTATAAATAAAAATGAGTAATGAGTCATAATTGGTTAATTTATAAATTGTTATCTATTTAAAGTTAAATCAATTAAAATATTTAAAAATGTTAAATTAAATACCTCAAACCTTTATAGAAACTAAATTTGTATGATTTTGTATTGAATTTTGGTTTATTTTGATCTTCAATTATATATTTTTATATTTTTATATTTTAATACATGTACTAAATATTATTATTATGTATTAATTTATATATTTCTTTGTGGTACACCATATAGTACGAGTATTTTGAATTAATTGATTTGTATTCTTTATTTAACATCGACAAAATTATATTTGAAAATACGAGATTGGATTTTGGCGTACATACTATAAAATATTTAAGTAGTATGCACTTTGTGTATCTAGTCGATAATAGTGGAGTGTAAGTAAATGTTAAATCAGATTTTTTGTTATATTTCATATACCCGTATTCATAAATATGTAACTTCATTGTTTTATCTAGTGTATACTAAAATGTATCCTAACCAACTTGTCAATTAGTTTTATTCAATGGCGGTTTTGCAGGGGAGAGGTTTGGACCCCAGGTCACGCGTTAAGGTACTGATATATTATATTTTATATGCGGATATACGCTTATACGATTATACATAAAACTAGATATTTCAACTTTATCTCTATATTTTTGAACGTTTGTTACAGGTATTGCCTATTTGGGTATTTATATTTTTCTTGAAATTAAGACGTTTTAGAATACGTATAAGATAATGTAAAACTACCCCTCCAGAAAAAATTCAAAAAGTCACCATTGGTTTTATGTAAATGTCTTAATTTTATATTTCTGCCCATCATATGGATATTGTAATAATTTTATAACTTCTATTAGGTATGCAAAACTTTGATATATATAATATGTAAGAAGACCTACTACTAGATTTAAAAAGGATAATATTTCTTAGAGTATCTCATAGCCTTATGCCTTTGGTATTATATAAATTTATACCAAATCATAAATTATAACGGTTACAAACTGTGCACATTTTTATGGTTATTATTATTCTTAAGCAATATAATATAAAAGTCTAGTAGGTATTATTAAAAAGTATTTTTCTATGTAAGCTAAATATAAGTTTTAGTCATTAGTATTATCCTTGACACCAAAATTATAGCTATGATCATTACGATATATAAAGTTATATTGCTTATAAAATAAACGGAGCAAAATAGAGGATGTACATTTTAAACCCTTTTAATTTATAACATCTACACATTTTATTTATACACTCTAAATGTTAGGTATTGACATTTTATAGATGTCTATAAATTATTTATTTATATTAAATTAATTAGCATAGAATTTATTATGGTCATTCAAAATTGTATATTGGCATATTGCTATAATGCTAAAGTTTCATTATTTTACTACAGTGATTTTCCTAAAAATGAATTTTAACTACAATTTTCGAGCAATAATTTTATATCTGTGCAAATTACGTATGTATGTGGTAATATGTTGTACTTCACGACTAAATGTTTCTGAATTTACACTGAAATCTGTGTCATAACCATCCCTAATATCGATTTATTTCCCCTGTTCACTTAATTATTGAGTAGTCGTGGATTGAAGTTTTAAGTATAAATTTGTTAAATTTTTTGCGCTTAAATTTACATCAATAAGTGTTGAATTAATGGTTCGGGTGCACAGTCTCGTTAATATATATTCGTGCATTTAAAAATCCATCTCATAAAAGTTTATTGCTTTTGGAATGTTTATACATGGACCAGGTAACCTGGTAATATGATGTTAATAACTGAGAACATCTTCTCCATTGTCATAATTGTGTCCCGATAACAGACATCTCATAACTGATGTGACCTTCGTTGGTTTGGCACATAGTTTAAAATGTTCGTTTGCATAACATCTTAATATGTACTGCTGCAATTTTAGCTTCATCGGTATTTGCCAAAAATTGATTTATTCTATTTGTATTTTCGCCAATTCTTCAGAATGACGTTGTAAAACGTTATTTTCGCACGCGGGACCAGTTTTTTTTGAACGATATATGTATATATTACAATCATTATAACCATTTCTGTCGCATAGTATAGCACACGGATAAACAAGCTAGAGCAATATTTCCGTCGAGTAATTCTCATATACACACCGTCTTCGTATGCTGTATAGTTTCCGAAATCCATTTTGAAATCAATGACTTTTTGCTCGTATAGTTAAGTTAACACAACTGTAATATTGTCACGGAGAATGTGTTGTTCGAAGGTGGTGTTGTGGTGATAATAATATTTATTTGGTCGAAATAGTTTTCTTCGCCGTCGTTGTTACCGGGCCGAGTGAAATCCTCAAAAAACCGGATTTGCAAGAGCAAAAGTAATAATTATTTTTCGTCGCACGCGCGGATATCGGAGGTCGCGCCGAAGTGGATGCGCCGCAATTCCGGTATACACGCTGACCGTTGCCGGTTGTGGACATCTTGTATAACGCGTTTCTTACACGGGATAATCTAACCCGAGGGAAGGATCAACCGGGATCTGTGAGTAGAAATCGGGGAAATGTATTCTTCACGGGATGTCACCGTCGCGGTCGTTGGCAAATATTTGCGAGCAATGCAATTAGAACAGTGACGGAAGGAAAACGAGGAACGTCACACGGAACATGCACGATCAAGTCGTTTTATAAAATATTGGAGAGGACAAAAATGTCGGCGAACGATCAATATGATTTACGATTGTTGTCTAAAATAAAACACGTAAAAAGTCGTGCCCGAACCGGTCGAATTGAAATGTTGTTTTTATTTTAAAGAGTATTCGTTGGTTAGGTTAGGGGAGCCGATCAAACGAATCCGTCCGCACGATTTTTACGGCGACGGAACATTGAACACGATGACATTTGCTAATCGAAATAAACACTCGCGGAACAATCTAATCCATCTGTTATTCGAAATGACCTATAATAAATTACAGCAGCATACGTATATATATATATATATATATATATATATATATATTACTGCACGAGCAGTAGATCGGTGCGGAGGGGATTTTCGCGTTCACCGAATTTTATAATACGCGTATTATCGTTTCGGGCGCTCGTGAAAGAAACGTGAAAACGAACTACAACTGTTATTATTATTATTATTGTTATTGTTATCTGTTATCTGTTGTTGTTGTGTTGACGCGTGGACGTGGACGCCTTCGCACGAAGACGGTGACGACGAGAACGGTCGTGAAGACGATGGAGACGATCGACTGCGGCGGTATTCCGACGACTGACGACGGCCTTGACTCAGTAATATCATTTCGTGACCGTCGAGACGGGCAAAAGGCGAAAGTGTTGAAACGTAAAAATATAAACAAACGACGTGCCCCGTACGCGTTTTCAAGTCACACGGGACCCGTATAGCGACGTTCGCACAATGCGTACACACGACGCATATATAACGAAATATATTCACGATCACTTAGTGAATCACATCGCGTAACCCGATTCACGTGTTTCGCGTTCTTCGCTCGGGGACGATCTTATTATCGTAACGGTTCGCTGTCACAGCTCGTGGTCCATCACGTGTCTGTTCGCATTTAACCTGTTGCTAGTGTTTTTTTTTTTTTTTTTTTTTATATAATGATATTTTTCAATATTTATAGTTGAATTTTTCGCATGTCACGTTCAAAATAATTGGCGGCAAGACGTACCGGTCGGGTTTAGATTTCAATCGTAACCGGGTTTTACTGTTTTCGATTGGTTTTGATCGCGCGAAATCGATTCACATTCGAAATCAATCACTTCAGGTTCGTATATAATGTTGAATCGTATTATTTTTATTGTTTATGATAAACATTAAACAAGTAAACAGATCATATTCGTTTCGCCAAAGGGTTTTAAATATTTTCTTGGGAAAAAAAAAAAAAAACATGATTTATTGAGATATCTGATCGACGCAATCGAAGATGTTAAATTCTCAAGGTATACAAACACTAGTATTGTTATAGGTGTATAATGTAATATGAAGTCGTCGTTCCAGAAAATGATTTTATTGCGAGTACAATAAAAGTATAGATGTGTAATAAAACTGAAAAAATAACTATAGAATAAAATAGTTTAGAGCTATTGCCTTGTAAACACGAGTCATAAATTTATTTATTTTGCATAACACATATCGGCTTATTTAAGATAGAGAAGCGCTAATTATGTACTATAATTTAAACAATAATAAATTAGACGAACGAAAAATTATAACAATAAATAGGTATTAGATAAATTTAAAACTTAAAATTACAATGACATAACAACTTTTGAAATGTGACAAAACTCTATTCTAATTGTAATGGTAACTGGGTCCAGGAACTTTATCGCTCATTAAAGTGTTGTTTCAAGGCTGTTTCGATTGCCTCTGTTTTAGCTTCATGTAATTTTGGTATTCCTCCTTCAAATCTAAATAAACTAATTGATTGGACATACTTCCACAATGTGCTTAGTAGTTTGTTCGATTCTACAAGAGCATAGAGAGAATTGTTCCATTCCCAATTTATGTAGTAAGTTTATACTTCTGCCTTGCTCGGTTCTTATTCTGTTCAAGATTGACCATAACTTCCGAAGGAGATCAAAACTCGGGATTCATGTTTCTGGAATTTTTATCAAGGTAACCCCAAGGCACACCTGAGTCTTTCCATCGTGTTTTTCATTTTATCGATAAAGCTTCTACTGGAAATGTAATATTGGATGTTTCGACTTAAGCCTCTTGTGTGGGTATGTAATAATATCTTTATATAATAGTAGTTACGAATTTCTTTTAATCTTGTCCACTGTGCGTTCTGCATGCATCAGTCTTTGCATATTCAGTGGAACTACTATATTTGCCAACACCGGCAACCGTTGTACTTGGATTGTTCTTATCGTGCCTGTTATAATTCGCATCGTTTGGTTGAGCTCCGTGCCCACCTTCTTGCAGTATAAACTCCTAAACCACACTGGAGCACAGTACTCAGCTACACAGTATACCAGGACTAATATTTTATAGTGCCTAAATAATGGGTTTAAGTTCTAAAGACTTAAATTTAGAATATAGATTCCCATTTGTCTTTATTATTTCATTATTTATGTTATAAAGTTTTTATAGTTAGGTAAACTTATCGCTTGTATATTTTACAGTTTAGAAGATAGATATTTTATAAGAAATGTTATTTATTATTAGCACAAGTAGTGATTAAAAGTTTTTTTAAAATAAAATTATTATTGTAGTAATTTTATAATAGTTCTTTCACTTTGTTAATAATTCAAATAAGTTATTTTATAATAATAACTTAAGTAGTTATAACCCAATATATCAGTTTAAAACCATAAATACTTTACGAAAAATATTCATTAATACTTGTGTTATTATATTTATAACTTATAACTTATAACTTATAACTATTAACTGGAGAATGAGTAGATTCAAGCCATAAAAATACAAATATAGATTTGGTAAAAATAGTTACATTTCTTTGATTAAAAATTTATTGTTTGAGCTAAATTTACTACTAAATATCGTTGAATGTATTGAAAAAATTTCAATTAATTTTTACAGACCAACAACTACATTAAAATAAAACATGTTCATATCAGTGAAGTAGTTTTTCTGTTTTTTTATAATAAATTACTAAATAATTAGCATGATTATTTTATTTAAACTAATGTTTTTAAAATTTTTATTTCATTACATGATATATTTTTTAATATTTTTTTTTTCTGGTAAATATAATAATGAAATTATCTGCGGTATAAAGGCAAATAAAGATATTATTTTCACAAAAGATCAATTTTATAAATTAATGTGTCAAAAGAGATAGCATTTCATTGAAACTAGTACGTATATGATTCATTAGTTAAATATTGATATAAGACTTTTGAATTAGGAAAACTATCATTTTTAATCCTAAATATGGTATATTAAATAGTATGATTTGCATAACATTCAATGTAAAATAAAAAAAATATCTAAAATGAAAGACTATGTCTAGAAATTCTGAGATTAATAGGTATGCATATATTATTATTATAGCCATTAAGAGAAAAATTATGTGCTCTGATCATTATAACCATAATAGATTTCTGATAGAACATGTTGTCTAGAGGGTAATTTGAAAGAGGGTTAGGTTCAGTTTACAAATTTTCTATCAGCTTTCTTTATTACTGTAAAAAACTGATGAAAAGTTATAAAAAACAGTAACACGCTCGTTTTCAAGAAAATATAATTTTTTTTTTCGTAACTCAAAAAATAACAATAATTTGCTACATTTTTATAACATAAAAGCATATAATTTTCAGTTTTTATAATAATATTTTTGTAATGATCACATAAAAATGTATCGAATGTTAAATTATACGACCTTCTGTTTTGATAATATCAAGTTTTCAGAGTGCAAATGCAATGAAGTCCGAAATAATTAAATACAAGGTCTAAAAATTAATTTTTTTAAAAAAAAAAAGTAATTATATGTTTATTCAATGTATCTTAATAATAATGAATACATTATATATGTATACATACACTTATTTGTGTAAAGGAACTTTAGATTTTCAAAGTTGTGTATGGTCACTAGAATTGTAATTTAATAACTTATAATATTGAATGACTTATGAAGAATTATGAATTAAAACAATAAAAAACCTTTTTGCATTTGTTCAAAGAAATGATTACATTTTTACTATTTAATTATGATATAAATAAAATATAAACATAAGATTACTGTTTTGTGTTACATGAAATAACATATGATACCAAGATACCAAGGTAATTACATTAAAATAATTCGACCACGTAGAAAATAAATACATTACCATAAAAATATTAATGTTTTATTTATGACCTGAGGTCATTTGATTTTACAAGATTTAATTTTTAATTTCAGATTGCAGTATGCCTCGGAAAAATAATAATTAACTTTTACATTTTACAATAATAATAGATAATTTATTTTGATCATCTACAACAATAAATACTATTTTTTAATATTAATTTTTCATTATATTCAGCAATACTAATATAATGACAGGTAAATAAAACAAATAAACACTTTTTAAGAAAATCCGTTTATAACGAATTTATTTTACCCTGTCAAGATGGGTATTCTGTATTTAATCTATGCACCTATTTTCAATTAATACAATTTCTGGATATATTGAAGAATATAAACTCAAATTTTTTTTTTTTTTTTAGATAAACGAGTAAAAAAATCTTTAACTTTCCCAGTCTTACATGATTCATTTTTAAATTAACATAAAACATTTCTAGCTCTGCAATTTATGTGATTAAATTTACTAAACATTTGATTATTTGTATATATTTGAATACATATCATTCACTTATTTTTTGAATATATTTTTTATTCTATAAAGTAATATATTAACATAAAATATGTATATAATTATCAATATTGTTCGTGGATCTTCTAATTGTTGAATAATTCATACATTAAGATGGTCTCTTTTATATGTTTACCCTCAGATATTGTTATACTGGATCAAATATTAAAAGAAAGTTGGTTTAATAGGAGGGGCTAATTTAAATAGTATTACTACATTTTAGCATGTATTTTGTCGTTAATTATTTAAACACAATTAGAAAGTTAGTAAATAAAAAAAAAAAAAAAACCTACCAATACCCTTGAAGTATTTAAATTTGATAAAATAATAGTGCAGAGAAAGTATAATATATCAATATATAATTATAATTCATTTTAAAATCATTAATTATCATTAATTATGTATAATTTTCTATTTTGGTGTTGATTAATATTATTTTAATATGTTAGTACAAGTGTAAATAATTTTAAATTTTTATTGAATTAAAAGAATAATTATTTTTTAGATACTATTTTGGTAGCTTTTCTAGTGTCAATATTGATATATTCATCTAAGTTTTATTTAAGTTTATATAATTAATCGCAAATGAGAAAACATGGATAAATTTCCAAAATTGATAAAATAAAGATTCATAAATGAAGTTAGAATTTTTTTTTGGTATAATGAAAATGTATATAATTTTAGTTTAACACTAATTTGAGAAAATGTTTGAACTTACGTAATTTAAGACAAAAAGTTTTTTTCCGGTTAAGTTTGATTGAAAGTGTTGAAACACGAAAGAAAATTGTACACAAAGACTTACTTAAAACCTTACGAAAATATCATGAAAAATATTTTTATAATTTCATCATAGTATTGGGACTATTTATTCTTATTATTTTATAATTTTATCTAATTATTAAGTTTAACAAAACACAAGTTATAAAAATTCGTAATTTTTGATGGGGTTTTTTTAGTCATTCAATTATTGTAAAATGTTCTTTTCCGTATTAATATAAATAGTTTAATAATTAGTTCTTACAGAAAACTAACTTATGAAAATAAAGTATCTATATTTGTTATAAACACATTACCTTAAAGTTTTCACTCGCGCTTATATAATACATTTTTGTAATAGTTATATTAAAGGTTAACAATGAAAAAAATCAAATAATTTTTAATATTATTTATGCTTTATAGTGAATATCTATGCATATTGATACATATATATAAAATTAGTATACTGAAAATTATTATAATATTATCATTGATTTTATGTATGGTTTGATATTTATTTTAATTTTTTTTAATTAAAAAAAAATATAAATATTTAAAATTAATTATGTATTTTATGATACTCCAATATTAGAAATGAAAAAACCCAAATCGAAATTACGCGTTTTTGGATGCGTAACTAATCAATAAAAAATAATCCTATAACCTGTTAATCACTTTTGGGCTTTTAGAATACCTTTGTTTGTTCTACTAATATTGATTCTTGAACGTGCTATTAAATATTGTTTTAATTCCATTTTTTTTTTTTTTTTTTTTACCTTTCCAAACGTTTATTTTCGATTATATAATATTGTGGTATACAGAAATGATATATTCAACAATGTACAATAACTCTCAATTGTTTGCAGATGGTTAGCGAGTGGTGGGCGCTGGTGTTGATGTTGTCTGTAGCCTACGGACACGCGCCTTGTCAACATTCATACGGCGGGTGTAGATCCAATGAGCCCTTCGTGCCCGCGCCCGTCGGCCAAGTCCCCAGGTGCGTTCAGAATTATCATGATGACGTCACATTTTGTGAAACTATCGACAGATATCCAGAGTAAGCGTTGCCAAAAACATGTATACGTATATTCGATATTGAATGCAAGGATAGTAAAACATTTAATAATATTGCTTAAATATTGCAGTGTCTAAGATCTCGTATAATATTAAAAAAAACAATTAAAATGTTAATGATTAACAATAACACTTAAACGCTTCCTTTGTTACACAAAAGATTTTGTTGTTTAATTGAAAATTTTTTAATAAATATATAATAGGCATAAAATATATTTATATTTTATACGGAAAACTAAAATATTTTGTTGCAGACGATTGATAACTTACCTGGTCACGAAAGCGGATAAAAACTTTAAAACTTTTTTCAACGAAGAAAAACTTGTCGACAGACCTTACCACCAAAAGTAACTATGGATCGATGTAACTTTGTAACAACTAATAAAATAAAGTTTTAAAATATACAACGTGTTTCAATTTTGAACATTTGATGTTTGATTTCTGCAGTCAAAATATAAATAATAATCATGAAGCATATGGAAATTACTACGATTACCAAAATGATACTCAAAATGAATTTGCTGGGTACCCGGATAGGACATACGTTCTACCACAAATATCCCTCACTGAATCTCCACCTATAGAGAAAAATCGACCACTTATACCCAAGTAAAGCATTGATATACGATTCATTAGGAAACGAAAAAACAGTTTACTATTTAGTCGCGCAGAAAATATTATTTATTTAGTTTTTATAAATATTTTTATAATAAAATACAGTTATTAAGTAACGGATTGATTGCATTTTTTAAGCACCAATCATGGAGGTGGTTATAACAGAAAAAAAAGGCAAGAGGATATTCAATTATGCCAAGTTAAAATCAATAATATATTTCCTAAAGCAGCTTTAAACACCCAAGGTGAATGGAAATACGTAGCTAATATGGTACGGACAGAATCTGATATGTATACACAATCCATTAGATCCGAAATTTGTGCGTAAGTAAAATATTTGTAAATTATTTTGAAACTGTACTATTAGTATGCAACCGTTAAGATCCATACTCAAATGTATTATTGCTTGCCTATTAACAACGCCGTTTAAATATTTTCAACAATTGTAATACATCCAACATTATTTACTATTATTGAAAACTTAATTTAATCAACCTAATAATCTATTAGAAGTATTTAATAAAATGTAATGGAAATTATAAAATTTAAATGGCATACTCTATGTATAATTTAATAAATTATAATATATAATAATATAATTTATGAGTGGTATCTATCATGATAGATATTATAAAATAATTATATTATATAATAATTATGAATAATTGTATTTGGAATAAACTGAAATGCTTAACCTCGCTAAAATACAGTAAAATATGCCTTAAGCAGTAACACTGATTTTTTTTTTTTTTATGAAAATCTACTACATTAATTATTTAGATACATTCTGAATGAAGTCTGAGAAAAATAAGTACGAATTTAAAATGTAATAAGTAATAATAATTAATATAATACAGTCATCACATAAAGGTTTATATAGGCACTAAATTATAAATAAAAAATAGTATTACAGTAAGTCATAAAAGTTTTGTTCGTTTTAATAAAACTACAAAATCTTCCCTGGAGATATAATACTGTGATGTTTTATATGAACATTTCTGTAAAATTGTACTTCTTAGATCATAAACAGGATATAATTATACTAATATGGTAATATAGTAATAAGTATAAGAAAACCAATGTTAAAAGTAAATAATATGTAAAATTGTAAACTAATTAAGTTTAATAAGGTCTTAGTTTTAAAGAAACTATCAATATTTAACCGTACTAAAAAAACAGGGAAAATTATATTTTTAATTTGTTCACCTGTAAAACGTAAAACTTAAAAATAATTGTTTGGTACTTTTATATAGGATTCCCTCACTATTAAATATGCTCCATCATTTTTTTATAATTATGGAAATGATCTTCGTTTATAGAGTAACTAACGTCGATGGAGCTAAAACGAATGAATAATATTATTATGAGTTAACATATAATAATAACAAGTGAAGTGATTTTAATTTTACGGCAAAGTTATTAATTTTTCTATTTAGTTTAATATTTAAAACTGTTTATTCAAGATAAGTCTTAACTTAATAGTTTTTAAAAGTATTGAAATCAAAAAACTAAGATGACACCTATAATTTAAATAGGGATTTATTGATACCTAATATTAAATCTAGGTAAAGCTAATTTAAGTAACGCTGCTTAATGAGTATTTTCGAAAATCATAGGTATATACAAAAGCAGTAAAAAGCAAAAATAAATGTTTTAATCATTATTATGTTTCAAAAATATCACTGAACAATTGTTTGTTTTTATATAACTGAGGTAGACATTTTTAAATGATTCAGCAGTTAATAATAAATATGATCAATACAAATATAACTGTCTTATTTTGGATTGTAAATTATAACTTACATGTATGGGTGGTAAAGGTCATAGAAAGAGAATGACTGTAATAAACCATGTAGGTAGTAGCATTGATTATAAATATTAGTATAGTATTTATAATCAATGGTAGTAGGTAAACGCCGTCGTTTTTTTTATGATAATATAATCAGTGAATGTTACTTTTATTTGACTGTAATCACCACAATTTGAATAGTATCTGAATAATTGGTATAATGTTAAAATGTATTGTTTTTAGTGAAGCAGATCAGCCGTGCAACGGAATCTGCGAAACACCGCTTGGTTTCAGCACGTCGTGTAAACAGAAATTCGTTCAAAAACGGTTGGTAGCATTGCAAGGGACCGGAGATAATTTGTACGTGGACGTTTTTTGGTTTCCACATTGCTGCTCCTGTACCATAGCCAGAGTAGAACTATAGTGATGATATATATGTAATCCTACTATTTTTTACGTTTTTGCAACTGGTATTTTCCTCCTAGAAAAAAAAATTCTGTTTAAAAATATAATACCCTCTATTGTGTTAGACAAACCATTATTATACACGTATTTAATATAATATATTTAAGTCCACTGTGTCGAGAGTTAACATGTTTATCATAATTCATAATAGTATATAATATTATATTAAGCATTCGATATTTAACTGTACAGTCACGGAGTATTCAAATGATGTTATAATATTTACTCATTGTTATTTCAACCGTAATTAAACATTTTATGTATTATTTACGACTTGTATTTTTTTCAAACAGTTATTTTTAATGTTTCATTTTGTAATTTATAACACGATATTACAAATATTTTTTAGTGCTTTTAACGTTGATGATTATGTAAAAATTATATTTTAGAAGTATACAATTATTAGATTTTAAATAAACGTTTTAAACGTTCTAATATACTTTGATACTTAATATAATATAATAAGTAACACACAACGTTCACTTTCTTTCGAATAATTTTATTAATATGTTATAGGATTTCAAATTACATTGTTACTGTTCGATGCTATTTAAGATGCGATTGATGAGAATACCGCATTAATTGATTAATGTGCTAAATAATTGTACACGCGAACAATGCATTAGCATAAAATATACTAATTCTGAATCAAAATAGTAATTATTAAATATAACTTCGATACCATTATATGTATGTATATAATACAGTATTACAAAAATTAATACTGTTCAAATGTACTTAACGATTTGATAGAAACAACAATTAGATTTAAACTAAAATGGATTAATTATATTTTTAATAATAAAATTATTAAAATATAGGTTCTTTACTTAGAAATACGAAATTCCAAGTGATATCTATGTTAGAAATCATCTTAGGTATTTATAACTTCGAATTATTGATGTAGAGGAACAGGTGTTTTATCGGTCTCTTAAGAGACCATATGACAATGCAAGAGACATATTCTGTATAAAATCCAATTTACACCAATAGGTACCGATATCGTAATAGATTTAATTTTTATTTACCGGAATTTGGGAAAACATTTCAAAAATCGATTTAAATAATTTGGTGGAAATATAAAATGTCAAATATGATTTATACATGCAGCTTATCGTTACTTGTAGTAAAAAGCCATAATTAAGTAATGATTATAAATTATTGAAAAAGTTACTTACATCATTTTAAAACTTTGAAATCGTTAATTAATTTAAGGAAACGTCGAATGCCGTTGTTTTAATAATTAATTAGTATATGAAATTTGTGTATTTCTTTGAAACTTGATATAGGAGCGTGAAATTTATGTTTAAAAAATTGGCATCGAAGTACAAATGGTAAAAAATATCAAGTAAAGCATCACATCATTGTTAATTCTTTGAACAAACAATTTTTTGAACATTATTAGAGATGGTGGTAACCGATTTGCATGTTTTGCGAAGCCAAGAAAAAAGTCGGTTATTTTTTACTGGTAAGTCTAGGGCATAATAAATAGTTGGTCTGTTTCAAATCAAGTCCGTTTCGGTACAATTGTTTCGCCATGTATACACAATCGTATGAATTATACTAATTTAATTTTCCCTTTACCATTTTTAGTTGTTTATAATACCGTTCAATCGAGAGTAACGAGTCACAGACCATAGCAAAATTACAATATGATATTAAATAGTTTTCCAAAACATTACTAGTGAGTAACAATGACAATAATAGTGGTGGAGTGTAAATATTTAAAATTTAAAATTATTACACAAAAAATCAGTTTCTACTGTAACAACGGTTAGTTAGTTATCGTAACTGACGACGCATAGTAAAAAAAAAAAAAACTGTATAAAAGCGTAAAAGCGCGATTAACGTAGATCATTGCTAACAAAGTTTGGGCGCATAAACCGAACGAACGCGTAAAAATAAATAATTCGCTCAATCAATCAATCGTATAAACTTTGCACAGCGCGAGTCGCATCAATATAATAGCGTGCGGCTGTGCGGCCGACGGAGCGTAATTAAATTAGTGGCTTACACAATTAAAGGACAAATGAATACGGACAGAAGGACATAAATAATTTCGGTACGTACACATATGCATGTATGGTACACGGCACTAAATGCGACGGCAAATATCACCCCTGCGCGTATTATACGTATACGTTGTGCATAATACGCAGTTCATGCTGTAAATCACGTTACGAATTTTTCACGGGAAATTCGAAAAAACGCGTTCGGCGCAAATGTGGCTGCCGTCCACTATGTACCCGTGTGCAGTAAATATATATATATATATACAGCTGTACATTGTACAACCGTGTACGCTGTATACGATAATATAACGTTACACATAATACATATACATATATATATATATATATACCTATACGGACACGGGGAGAAGGACGACGTTTGGACGAATACCCCTCGGCCGGCGGTGGTTTATCGATACAATTTAATGTAAAACGCGCGTACTCGGATTCTCGTTGAATTCAATGACTCATAGCAATTATTGTTCCGAATAATACGTCCGGACGTTGAGATGAAAAAAAATAAATATATATGTTGACGAATAATCGAAATCGTAGGTCGATCAAAATAAAAAAAAACCCCGTATCTAGCCGAAAACGTAGGTGTATAAAACTATAATAATAACGTGTACAACGTGCTGTCCGTAAACTGATTTATTTCCTTTTTTCGATTTACGCACGTTGAATCAATTGAAATTGTAAATGAAATTCAATGTGATGAACGACACATTTTTAAAACTAACATTCATGGCTTAGATTTTCTACTAGACACCTAATCCTAGTAGATATTACTTATAATTTGAATAGCTGTATAGTAAAACATAAAATATTTTCTGCGCTCGACTGCAATTCTCCGTTCATTTGAAAAAAAGTACACGATAAATATGACATTCATTCAAAAATTGATTTATCATTTGGTCAAATAAGCTGTTGAAAACTATTAGTTAAATGATAAACCAAAGTGATATTGAGCTATTAAGACATTTATAATTTTCATCTTAATAAACCAACCCGATAGTTTCATATTTCTTATATAATATATGGTACCTACTCTAAATATAATTCAGTTTTTTTCATATTACTTTCATTAAAAAAGACAACTCACCAGAAATACATTTTTAAAAAGATTTTTCTTTTAACTCCAGAATGTTGCCTTGAAATTGTTAAGAAAATGATGTAACATAATTTTTTATATGTACCAATATAAAATTAAAATACATAATACTGTTATAATATTTATAATATTAACGGCAAATTAATTTGATGTATACATTTTATTATATAGTTTGTAAATTTTATTATTCATTTTTATGAAAATTTAGAGTGTTGTAAATATCAAGTGTCCAATAATTTATAAAATAAATAGTTAACGGATTTTGATGGAAATTTCTTCAATTGCTTAAAAAATATAATTAGTATTTTTTAATTTAAATTGTATTATTTGTAAATTAACTTTAAATTATTTTATATTATAAATTAAATATAGAGTTACGATTTATAAGAAATAGTAATATTCAACATTTGCCATTAATTTAATGGTTGTATTATTCATTAATTTAATTTATACGAAACATTAATAAATATAAGCGGTAAAAAACTATTATGATTACATATTAATATACAATGCCATAAGTCAACAATTATTTCACATTTAATTGAAATTGATCAGTAATGTAGAAGTGTACAAACTATTAAAATTCAAATAATATGTCCAATTCTAACTGGAAAACATAATTGTCATAAGCGTAAATTGGGCTCAATTTATGGTGATGCAGCCGTATATTCTCAGTCCATAATTTTCATCACACCAATAATTCTTAGTAAATACCTTCCTTATAAACTATATATATATATTTATAATTATTTTAACAGTAGAACCTTTCTTATTGTAATATTACAAAAAAAAAAAATCAAACATTTTTTATTTTTTATTTTAAATTGAGATAAAGTCCTCTTTCGACAGATGATGGACCAAATTCATCAATCACTCGGTCCAAATTAATGTTATTTTTTTTTTTTTTTAGTTGTGAAGTAGCTAAACTACTAAGCCTTTCTTTGCCCATTATCGTTCTTATATATTTTTTTAACCTCTTTAGACAGGAAAAGGATTTTTCACAGCTTGCTCTATTAGTTAGTATCGTTAGGAATATTTTAATGACTCTGTTATTTATTAAAAGCCTTTTTGAATGTCCTTCTTTCTATTATATTCTATTTTTGATTCTAATTTGTCAGATACTGAATTAATTCCATATTTTTCATTAAACATTCTATTGAAAATTCTCAACTCTGTCAACTCTGTAAGTAATTTATATTAAAGTTATATGTGCTACAAACTATTTTTAATAGATCTTCAGATAAATCTTCAGACTTAATTATTTCATTTAATCTATTTAAGTTATCCATTTAATTTTTTTCAAATCGATTTTCAAATTCTTGTGTAATGACATCAAAAACTTTAAGGTATACGGTAATACGATGGTTGTTCTTTATCTTAAATACTATTCGGCTGTTTACCACCATCTAACTTAAAAGGAATATTTTTCTTTCTTTTTATTTTAGGATGCTCAAAAGTTAATAATTGGAGACTGCAAATATTTTGATAAAATGTAAGTTTGTTGGAATACATTTTTTTAAAATAACAAACAAATTATAAATTCAAAATGTCATAGATTATTCATCAAACTTTTGGTTTCAGTTTATGAATTTATATCATAATCATATATGTAACATATCAATGGTCTCATTAAAGTTTAAATAAACAGATTTCAATACATCAGTCCTGCAACTCCATCTGATTTCACATAACTTTTTTAAGATTTTTAGTCCATTTATCTTAGATGCTTTTGAACACAAAAAAATCATGAGTTTCATTGCGTTAATAAAATTGGGTTAGAATTACTAAAGTATATATTACAATTATCCTAATATTTTATATAAATAAATAAATAAATGCTTAGCCTGAAGTATTATTAAATTTGTAAAGTGCAAACGGTTTCGAATTAAAAATATAAAATAACAATCCGGACTAAGGCATTTAATTATTTATTTATTTCTATATAAAAAAACTATTTGTTTATTTACTTATTTATTAATTTAGGAGTGTTAACATTTACTAATTTTTAATTTTTATTTTATTTAATTACAATTATTCGTATTATAAAATTGAATTTTAGATACTGTTTCGCGAATAATGGTTTTAGAATGTTCGAAAAATAATTATTAAAAAATTAATAACGATTATTTATGGTTGTATTTGTGTACGGCATAGAGGTATACTACTACAGCCGAAAACTCAGCGGATGTTTTTTAGCGACTCCCAGTGGAATTGATGGCAGCTGCGGCGGTTGCGAATAATTGAGTTTTTTACGATCTCATTTTGATAAAACGTATTCGTAGACGATTAAATATAACTTTCTCGGCGATAATTTATGCGCGTATCACGTATAAAATTTTCTTTCATAGAATATTGAAGTACAATTTCGTCTGCTGCTCCCACTCTAAAATCCTGTTGTATCACACGACGTGTGTGCGACGTACCTATTACGGCTGCATACGATATGAGTCCTAATATAACTTTTCATGATGAATTAAATCCCGGATTGTCTTAGGGTATATACCAATTGAGTCCTGTACGATTCTAGGTATAATACTAATTGAGTCGATTTTTTAATACTAACCGAGTCCCGTCAAATAAAAAAAAAAACATTTTCCTTCCCATTCTTACAGACTTAAGACTGTAACAAAAAATGCTACAGGTTAAAAATATTTTTAATGTTTTAATTTTTTATAATCTAATATTACATGGTACAATATAAAATGAATAATTGGTGTATAGTTAAATAAATAGAGGTGATAAAATGATAAAATAACATTTTTATATTTGTAAAAATGTATTGGATAACATTGTATATATTCAAATCTAGTTATTGTGTTTGATTGCGACGATAGAAATAAAATCTAAGATTCCCGGCCTGTATAATATGTTACAATATTATCTGACGAAAGTCATACAAATGATATGAACGATATCACGTCTTTATCCTATACGTATATTAGGGAGCATCTATATGCATGAGCGCAATTTGGGGGGACTAGGGGGATTAACCCCTTAAACATCCAAATCAGCCCCACTAATCACCATCATGATTAAAACGAAAAATAAAAATGTTCTACATAAAATAATAATTTTATAATTATAACGTTAGTTGTTAAATAAATTATTATATATTATAAAAATGAATTATTATAATTAACGTTTCAAAAGTTTTGCAATAAATTTCGTTTCCAAAATCGATCTAAATTATTAATGTTTAGGGGTAATATAATAACTAGGGCTCGGATTTATATGTATTAAAAAAACTAAAATATGTAAATATATATGTAATAATAAATCACTTTATATGTGATTAAAAAATGAAAATATGGAATACAAAAAAATTACAAAAAATATAAAAAATTTCTTTATAAATGACATTATTAACTAATTTACTTATTTTACTACTATTATTCATTATTCATTTTGATTATCTTGGTCTTGAAAGCAATGAGATACCATATACATGCTCAAATTTTCAAAGTTAAATGATCTACGATTTGGTCGTAACACAGATTTGTATCGACTGAAGGAGCGCACGACTTCCACCGAGGTAATGGGTACAAATTTCATATTTGCAATGTCCAAAGCAGTGAGTTCAGCCGGAAATATTACCCCGTTCATTTCGCAATGTGCATCTCTAATTAATTTTAGGCAGTCTAAACCAGGATTTTTATGTAATACGCTGTGCATTTTTTCTTTTACTGCAACTCCCAAGGGTCCTTGTACTTGTTCTATGCATTTTTCAGCTTCTTCTATAAGTCCTAAACTTTGAACTAAAGTCATTTTTCTTGTTTCTAATTGTTTTATTGTATCTTCTAAAAATCCAAAATTAACAGATATATAAATTAAATTATTTTTAATATCATCTATATTTAATAAATGTTTCGCTTTTTGAATAGAAACTGCTGAAGTAGAATCCAACGTTGATACAACATCTTTTATTTTTTCAAAGTTTTCGCCATAGTATTTGACTGCATTCAACCATATCCCCTATCTAGTAATTATTGGTTCTGGTGGAAGACTCAAATTTGGATACATTTCTTTCAGCTTTTCTACACGACTTGGAGCTTTTAAAAATATTTTTTTGACCTCAGCGATTAACTTGTCTACTTTACTAAATTTAGCTCTAATGGTTTCTCCAATTCTATGAAGTCCATGAGCTAAGCATGTCAAGTGAATCATCATTGGGTAAAATACATTAATGGCCACTGCGGATTTCACCATTAACGGCGCTGCATCAGTTAAAAACAATAATACATTTTCGTGTTTCACACCTTTTGGCCATAATAAACTCATCGAATCGTTAAATAGTTTGGCTATGGTTTTGTGGTTGCATTTTTCTAACTGTGCACAATTTAATAAAAATGGTTTAGAAAAGGTTTCACTTAATTTTCCAACAATAACATTTCCAACCATTCTACCTTCAACGTCTACTGTTTCGTCGATCGAAACCCATATAGGGCCATCTTGAATGATGTTTCTAATAGAATTAAGTGTTTCCTGGTAAATTTCTGTTATGTTATTTTTCCTAAGAGTACTTTCGTCAGGAATTAATTGCCCCGTATACTTTGTTAAAAAAGCATTCAATGATTTATTTTCCAACTTGGAGATTGGAATATCCGCATGTATAAAAGCACGACAAAGTTCAGAATTAAACGAGTTTTTATTACCTGAAGAAGTACTGGCGGAAGTAAAAAACTGCTGTTTGAATTTTTGTCGTCTTATTTTACTCTCTTTGTGTTTGGCGGTCCCTATATGTTGTACTACTAAAAAACGTTGTTCAATGAAAACAGATTTTTCACACGCAGAACAGTACAAAATATCATCATCACTCTGAAAATGTTCGTCTGCAAATTCTAGTACATAGTTTTTAGCTTTTCCAACTTTGGACACTCGAACTTTCGGCATAATTTAACACTAACACGGCCAACTCAAAATTACACGTCTAAATAAACACACGTCCCATTCGTCGATGTGAGTATACTGACTCGCTGTCAGTACTTCAAACGCAAACACGTATTAATAAATCGTTATCTATCATTTATCGAGGTAACAAATGTCGAATATAATATTATATCGACCGTAGATTACGGACGATTAGTTCAATAATTTGGTATTATTTTGTTTACGTACTTTTTGAAACATGGGAAATCATATACAACCAGTGGCGTAGCCAGAATTTTTTTTAGGGGAGGGGCACACAGTCTAAAATTTTACCTTATACACTACCTACTACCAAAAAGATAAAAAAAAATTAACCAAATATTTAATGTTTTTAATGAAAATAATTTATTTATATTTTCAGTCAGTTATTAAGTTAATATATATGTACATAATAATAAATAGTAATTTAATAATAAAAACGGGTTAGTCCAAACAAAATTATTAGTGTATAAAAACAATTGTAGATTGTATAAAATTATTTTGACCAATCAACGAATTGCAATTTTATCAAAACGTGATAACGGTAATAATGATTACTGGTAAAACCGCAAAATATTCATTGGTATAAGCATATTATTGCAGTATGCGTTCATGTATACGAATAAATATAAATCTTTAAAATAAAATCTAGTAAATACAGCCAACGAGGGGGGGGCATGGCCCCTGTGGCCCCCCCTGGATACGCCACTGTATACAACTATTAATAAATCGTAAATTGTCGAAATATGTAGGGAAAAATGGAATTATTGAGAAATATGTAAAAATATGTACTTAAGACAAAATATGTAAAAATATATAAAATAAAATATAGTTCACTAGCTGTCCCGACACGGCGTTGCCCGCGTATTAGTTGGTTTTTTGGCATTTTC